>NC_083686.1:9621742-9924772 GCF_033118175.1 Dama dama | reverse complement strand
AAGGAAGCTATTTCTAAGTCATTCTTGCAAAAGAACATAATGAAGGGTAAAGGCTTGTAGTAACTTTAGGAGTTTCCTTTTAACAAATGTAAATGGCACCAAGGAACCTTCATGCAGCTAAGGAAAGGAGATGCAGTGCATACACACACCTGTCACAGTATGAGGGACATTACTGGAAATTGATTAGAATGTTCTGTATTTTTAAATATTATCTACCCCATGCAAACTAAATAAGACCACCTTCCCCAGTCATTTCTAGACCAGCAAGCAATAAGCAGAAGCTTTGTGTATCTCAGCTAGGCTAATGACATAACATCTTTGCTCATAAATTCTTCTCTAAATATTGCAAAGTCTACCTTTTGTTTTCATTCAAAGTCCATTTGTCAGTTTGTTTCTTAACTCTGAAAGTTATTATGGCTTCTCAAGCTAACTTGACATGCTTTAAATGCATTGCAGTGTCTTTTGCTAACATTTGCCATCTTGGTGAACAGGCTCACTTTTAAGCACAGCTCACAACATTGGCGATGGCGTACCAGCCTAGAGATGCTCCAGTGAGTGATCAGAAACAGCTCTGTCTCCTCAATGGATAGATGTTCATTCTTTTGCATTGTACTTGAATGCTTTCTCCACCAAACCTTCCTTAATGCCTTTAATGAGATGAGATTTTTTAGTTTTGCTTTTTTTTAAAAAAAATTCACTAGTCATTTATTTACATACTCCTTACAATCTTTACCCAGTTCTATTATTTGCACACAAATTACTCTAATCATTAACAGTAAAATCTTTCGGAGTAGGAATCTTTTATTCTGAATTCCTAATTCTAACACATTACTTCATATAGAGTCACATTCTATAAATGTTTTACATGAATGAATGAGTGAGTGAATAATTTACAAGAAAATGCTGTTGGACTTACCATGTACTATAGAATATTTTTATGGCAAATAGATGCGGAAAAAGTGGAAGCAGTGACAGATTTCATTTTCTTGGGCTCCAAAATCACTGTGGATGGTGACTGATGCCATGAAATTAAAAGATGCTTGCTCCTAGGAAGGAGATATATGGTAAACCTAGATAGCATATTAAAAAGCAAAGACATCACTTTGCCAACAAAAGTCCATATAGTCAAAGCTATGGTTTTTCCAATAGTCATGTATGGATGTGAGAGCTAGACCATAAAGAAGGCTGAGGGCCAAAGAATTGACGCCTTCAAATTGTGGTGCTGGAAAAGACTCTTGAGAGTCCCTTGGACAGCAAGAAGATCAAACCAGTCAATCCTAAAGGATGTCAACCCAAATATTCATTGGAAAGACTGATGCTGAAGTTGAAACTCTAATACTTTGGCCATCTGATAGGAATAGCTGACTCACTGGAAAAGACCCTGATGCTGGGAAAGATAGAAGGCAAAATGAGAAGAGAGAAGCCCAGGATGATATAGTTAGATAGCATCATCAACTCAGGGGACATAAATCTTAGCAAACTCCAGGAGATAGTGAAGGACAGGGATACCTGTTATGCTGCAGTTCATGGGGTTGCAAAGAGTAGGACATGACTGAACAACAGGCAGAATATTTTTATTTTTGACTTCTGACTTTATTTCTAGTCATATTTAATTCCTATATATAGTGTCATTTGGGCTTCCTCGATGGTTCAGCAGAAAAAATCTGCCTGTAATGCAGGAGATGTGGATTCAGTCCCTGGGTAGGGAAGATCCCTTGGACAAGGGCATGGTGACCTACTCCAATATTCTTGCCTGGAGAATTCAATGGACAGAAGAGCTGGACAGGCTATAGTCCATAGGATCACTGAGTTGGACACAGCTGAAGCAACTTAGCACACACGTACATGTAGTAAAGTGAAGTGAAAGTTGCTCAGTCGTGTCCGACTCTTTGCCACCCCATGGACCGTACAGTCCATGGAATTCTCCAGGCCAGAATACTAGAGTGGGTAGCCTATCCATTCTCCAGGGGATCTCCCCAAGCCAGGGATTGAACCCAGGTCTCCCACATTACAAGCAGATTCTTTTCCAGCTGAGCCACAAGGGAAACCCAAGAATACTGAAGTGGATAGACTATCCCTTCTCCAGTGGATCTTCCTGACCCAGGAATCGAATCAGGGTCTCCTGCATTGCAGACTGATTTTTGACCAACTGAGCTATTAGGGAAGCCAAATTAAATTTAGCTAATTTGATTCTATGTCTCCTTGTAACTCTCTTGTGTGACCTATTTTGTTTTACTTTTTGTTTTTATGACTTTATGTCAACATGTAAATGGAAAAAAAAAAGTATTATGAAGTGTATAAAATCTTACTAATTTAAAAGTTAACTCTTCCCTCTAGGATGACCCACCTATATGACCTAAAGAGCAAATAAAACGGAAATAGGCATCACTTTATTTTTCCCCAATATGCTTAACTGGCACTGAGATGTTTTGAATAATTTATGATGTTTACACAGAAGGAAAAAGACAGAGGATTTCATTTCTTATAATGAGTAGAACAAAGTGCAAAGATCAAATAAAGTCAAAGAAAAAACTCAATAAATAATAAAAGACTCATGTAAATTAGCATTTGTTTTTGGAACGCCTTGCATTGCAAAGTCATAGATCATGTTCATAGAAATGAATAAAACTCCTCTTTTTTCCTGTGCAGCACTTCACTTTTCTTTATTATAGACACATGGAATAGTCAATGTTGCAAAGAATTCAGCAGCTCACTTTCTCCAAGGAGGGCTTTGGGGTATAGTTCCAGAAATTAGACTCTACTCACATTAGCAACATGAATAAGTATGTATAGGCAAAATACCAAAGGTCACTTTTACCTGAATTTGAGGTGTGCCTAGAATAAAGAGCATAAAACAAAATTATATACCAGGTGTTGGACGAAAGTTGTGAGAAAGGAAGCTAATGTGTTGAAGTGAAAGTCACTCAGTCGTGTCCAACTCTTTGCCATCCCATGGACTATACAGTCCAAAGGATTCTCTAGGCCAGAATACTGGAGTGGGTAAGCCTTGATCTTCTCCACGGGATCTTCCCAACCCTGGGATCGAACCCAGGTCTCCATCATTGCAGGTGGATTCTTTACCAACTGCACTATCCGGGAAGCTCAGCTATATCAGCTAATGTATCAGATGTCTAAAAAACAATCTGGCAAAAATGGTCACCCTCTCTTATTATCCAGTCCTCTGGAATGAAAAACATGTAGCTTCTAGTGGGAACCTACTTTGCAAAATGTGCTAACACCTCCAAAAAAATGACCAGTCATTACATGAACACAAAGGAGCAAGATATATCTCATCGATAAGCAGCAGATAACACTGTCTTACACCTTTATTTAAAAAGAGACTTCTTTCTGTAGAGGTAAAACACCAAAATGTGGTGGAAATATTACACAATCTATAAACCACAAAGATGTGAGTGAAGATTTGGCTTGGCAATTTCCTATCTGTCTACTTTCAGGAATAGAATTTACAAGATCTTTACATCCCATCTCTTCACATATAATTTAAACCCTTCATTTATAAAACATCAAATCCCTTAACTTAAAATACCATTTGTTCTTCCTACCTTAACAGAAGTCAATGTGATAATATATGAAGACGTAAATTGCTTTATAAATGTTACGACTTGAACACTCTCACCATCATTAATCTTCCAATCATGAAGCATGTGACAAATATTTGGGCTTTTGGGAAAAAATTCTATTTCTCCAACACTTCGGTTAAACTGGATTTGAATTCTATTATTGCTTACATAAGAAAATTAACAAAATAAGTTAGGAGAAAACTTTAAACAATAAGAAGCCCCAGAAGAAAATCAGGCACAGCACGTGTCAGTAAAGAAAGAACAGTGTGCATGATTGTTATTACCGATATGAAGAAAATAAGAGAAGATTGCAGGGTAATCAGAGAAAGAAGACAAAGTGATATAGAAACATTTGGATGAAAAGAATACATTTCAACTCTAGTTAGATTTATCTGATGTGAATATGGTTTGATGTCATTGGCATACTCTAGATGAATAATGGTGGTATCTACACAGAAGATAAATGTTTAATCACCACCAGCACAAAAGCACAGATAGGATTCAGCTGATTCATAACCCTGATGTTTCTTTTTGAATTTGCTGATGAAAAATACTGGAAGAAACATTTAATGAGAAGGCACACATTGAGATGAATGCATGAAAGTTGGCCAGAAGCCACCCCTTTGAACATAACATCATTTCCAAACTTTAATCCACTGGGACCTTCTAAGATAATTCTGGAGGAAATTCTTACCTTGAAAAAGATAATATCATTTCGGACTGAAAGAAAAGTAGCTTGCACATTATATAAAAAAAAACAAAAAACTGATCTCCCCCAGCTGGGGAATACATATTGATCTTAAAACTTGAGTACTATGGTTCCAAAGGTCAAAGTCAAGAAAAAATTTTGGGTGTAGTGGTCTCTGCAGAACACTGCAAGTATTATCAGTATTTTCTATGTATCATAGCATCCCTTCACCTCATACTTAAGTAGAAACAGTCATTCTTCTCACAGAATCCCTTATCTTATTCACACAAGCTTTAGTAATAGTGATGATTATAGATGCATAGATGATAATCAACTAGCTGGTTTATAAATTAATATAAATGAAATAATAGCCAGAGAGTCTCCCTTTCTCAAACTACTGTTATTTTTATTTTTCCAATTTAAAAACCCAGATTTATTTTCTCTTGACATAAGTGAAAGTGTTAGTCACTCAGTCATGTCCAACTCTGTGCGACCCCACGGACTATAACCCACTGGGCTCCTATATCCATGGAATTCTACAGGCAAGGAATCTGGAGTGGGTACCCATTCTCTTCTCCGGGGAATCTTCCTGACCCACAGATGGAACCCGTGTCTTCTGCATTGCAGGCAGATTCTTTAGAGCCAACAGAGAAGGCAGACATCAGGCTTCTCTTGACTTAAGACACTGCTTATTCTGTTAAAACTCATCTACTGTGAGAAAAAGAAGACCCTTCTCAGAATATATATATAGATAATTTTTAGGAGAAAAAGACAATGCATAAAGAAGCAATATGTCAATTGTAAAAGCCTACCCATGCTGATCACTGCTTTTATGATTACTATGGAACTATTGACCAGGAGTTGACTCATTGGAAAAGACCCTGATGCTGGGAGGGATTGGGCGCAGGAGGAGAAGGGGATGACAGAGGATGAGATGGCTGGATGGCATCACCGACTCGATGGGCATGAGTTTGAGTAAATTCCAGGAGTTTGTGATGGACAGGGAGGCCTGGCATGCTGCGATTCATGGGGTCACAAAGAGTCGGACACGGCTGAGCGACTGAACTGAACTGATAGACCAGGGAGCAGAGCAGAGCAGAGCTGTAGCGTGTGTTTCCTTTGGGGAATGCTGGTATATACCACTTGTCTCATTATCCTGGTCATCTGTGAGAGCCTTGAGGGTGGCAACAACATCTCATTCTTTTCACTTCTCCCACTGCTTTTGCTGAAGTCTTCAGTACATATTGGTTTCTACGCAAGAAACAAATTATAACATTTTCAGGTGAAAATGATGAGAAACTTCTAAGGGGCATGCTTCTTTTCTAGCTTGAAGAAGTCTATAAAAATGAGATCACCACAAAACTGGAAGATTATTCTACACTCAGAGCCAGATTTTGTCCTGGTGCAGGGCACTCAAGGCAGTATAAAAAAACTAATTCACCGCTTAAAACATGAGAATTTGACTTGGATACATCTGAGTTTAAAATGAATATGTTTAACTCCATTTATGTTTTAACACATTTATTGAGCTGTGATAGATATACAAAAAGTGTACTTATTTAATGTGTACAATTTAATTCATTTGGACATGTATAAACTCCTGCTATAGTATAGAATCACCATAATCCAGGATATGCGCCATGAAATTAAAAGATGCTTGCTTCTTGGAAGAAAAGCTATGACCAACCTTTAATATGCTAGTCAGCATATTAAAAAGCATAGACATTACTTTGCCAACAAAGGTCCATCTAGTCAGAGCTATGATTTTTCCGGTAGTCAAGTATGGATGTGAGAGTTGGACCATAAAGAAAGCTGAGCACTGAAGAATTGGTGTTTTTGAACTGTGGTGTTGGAGAAGACTCTTCAGAGTCTCTTGGACCACAAGGAGTCCAAACCCATCAGTCTCAGAGGAAATCAGTCCTAAATGTTCACTGGAAGGACTGATGCTGAAGCTGAAGCTACAGTATTTTGGCCACCTGATTTGAAAAACTGACTCATTAGAAAAGACCCTGATGCTGGAAAAGATTGAAAGTAGGAGGAGAAGGGGACAACAGAGGTTGGATGGCATCACTGACTCGGAGGATGAGTTTGAGCAAGCTCCAAGAGTTGGTGATGGACAGATAAACCTGGTGTCTGTCCTACAGTCTATGGGGTCACAGAGACTGACTGAGCAACTAAACTGAACTGAATCCAGGAGATATATATATATATATATATATATATATATATATATATATATAGAGAGAGAGAGAGAGAGAGAGAGAGAGACTTTTTCAAGCTAGAAATAAAGCATGCCCATTAGAAGTTCCTCACTATATATATATATATGTGTGTGTGTGTGTGTGTGTGTGTGTATATTAATACACACATACATACACATAGTGGTGGTTTACTTGTTAAGTCATGTCCAACTCTTGTGACTCCATGGACTGTAACCCGCCAGGCCCGTCTGTCCGTGGGATTTCTCAGGCAAGAATGCTGGAGTGGGTGGCCATTTCCTTCTCTAGGGAGTCTTCCCAACCCAGCAATGGAATCCAGGTCTCGTACATTGCAGGAGGATATTTCCAGACTGAGCCACCATGGAAGCCCCTATATTTCAACATCTACTTCTAACTATATACAGATATAGATATCCAAACCTCTCCAAGCTTCCTTTTGTGCCCTTTTGTTTTGTGAAGTAAGAGTGCTTAAAATGATATCTAGCCTATTAAATTTTGAAGCACACAATATCATATTGTTAACTGTAGGCAATACTGTTGTACAGTCACTTGCGAGAACTTACTCAGCTAGCAAAGATGTAACTTTGTTTCCACTGAAAGTGAAGTCGCTCAGTCGTGTCCAACTCTTTGCGACCCCATGGACTGTAGTGTACCAGCAAAAACTCTCAATTTTTTCCTTCCTCCCAGTTCCAAGTAACAACTGTTGTGCTCTATGCTTCTATAAATTTTGGAAATCAACCCTTTATCAGGTATTTAGCTTGCAAGTGCCTTCTCCCATTCTTTAGTTTGCCTTTTAGTTCTGTTGATTTTTCCTTTTTCTGTGCAATAGATTTAAGTTTGCTATAATTCCACTTGTCTAATTCTGCTTTATTTCCTTGTGGTTTTGGTGTCATATCCAAGGAATCATCGACCAGACCAATGTTAAGAAGCTTTTCCTCTGATGTTGTTTTAAAGAATTCTACAGCTACAGATCTCATGTTTAAGTTTTTAATCCATTGAGCTTATTTTTGTATATGGTAAAATAGGGCTCCAATTTCATTCTTTTATGAGTAGATATCCAATTCTCCCATGCTATTTGTTGAAAAGACTACGTTTTCCCCACTGTGCATTCTTGGCAAGCTTGTAAAAGATCAGTTTATTGTATATGCTATATATGTGAGTTTATTTCTGGGCTCTCTTAACTGTTCCATTGATCTACAGATTGTTCTTTATTCCAGTACCATATTGTTATGGGCTTCCCTGATAGCTCAGTTGGCAAAGAATAGCTCAGTTGGTCACCTGCAATGCAGGAGACCCTTGTTCGATTCCTGAGCCAGGAAGATCTGCTGGAGAAGGGATAGGCTATCCACTCCAGTATTCTTGGGCTTCCCTTGTGGTTCAGTTGGTAAAGAATCCGCCTGAAATGTGGGAGACCTGGGTTCAATCCATGGGTTGGAAGATCCTCTGGAGAATGGAAAGGCTACGAACTCCAGTATTCTGGCCTGGAGAACTCCACAGACTGTATAATCCATGGAGTTGCAAAGAGTTGGATACGACTGAGCGACTTTCACTTCACACATTCTTTAATTACTGCATCTTTGTTATATATATTGAAACTGGAGCCTGTAATGCCTCCAGCTTTACTCTTCTCTCTCAGCATTGCTTTGGCTATTCTGAGTCTTTTGTGTTTCCACATAAATTTTAGAATTGTTTTTTCTATTTCCTTAAAATATGGTCCTTTAATGCGGATGGCGTCAAGTCTATAGATCTCTTTGTTTAGTATGGGCATTTTAAAAGGAATTAAGCTTTACAGTACATGATATATTTAGTTATTTAGTTAGTTAGTTAGTTTTATTTGTTATTGTTAGTGGAGTTGTCTTCTTAAATGCCATTCAGGTTTAATCCTCATACAGGAGAAGTGAAATCAATGCATCACTAAACAAGAGATTAAAAATAAAAATTCAATCTAACTCAACAACATTACAGAGTAAAAGCATAAACCTGGGTAAGTAATGAAAGTAAATCAGTGGACACATGATGGGCTGGACTAGGGCAATAAACATAATTGCCACTTACTGAGTACTTGCTTTATGGCAGACACTACATCTAAGTTGTTTCTATAAACATGATCTCATGATAAAACTATGAATTAGATCAAATCTTTGTTTTTGATTATGCAACAGATAATATTTAAACTTGATAAATCAAAAATAATAGTAGCTGCTCATTCTTTAAAATTACAGAGTTAATTATAAGAGAAAATTGAAACCCCAAAAGGTTAAACATAGTTGCTTTGAGAAGAGGAATCAGAACAGAAAGTATGGCTGGAAGGGCTTTGTGTCTTTATTAACCTTTCTATATAGTTTCATTTAAAAACTCATTTGTATATTTAATTTTCTTTTTTTAATTAAAGCAGTATACATGAGATGTTAAACTTATTACAATGAGCAGACTTATTATGATGTTATAACAAAAAAAAATATGAATTAGATTTTCCTTTTCCCGAATTGCAGATTTTGAATGTGATATACTCAAAGATATTGAATGGATTGCAAAAATTCATATATATTAAAATTCAAGATTTAAGCTCCCATCTGACCTATGCCAAATTCCTTAGTCTTACATTATGGTAGGACTGCTGGGTCAAATTCGTTTTGATTCCATCCATTTTCCAATCTATGTGCATAAGCTTTCTAAAAAGAGGTAGTATATTTCGGGAGCTTTTTACACAGGTCCCATTAACATCAGATTGCCTGGTGTGCATAACTCTACCACTTAATATCTGTTGTGACCTAATACACACATACATACATACATACATCACACACACACACACACACACACACACACGTAGGAAAACATTACATGATTCAAATGCACGAAGTTTTAACTAGATCAGAAGGAAAAGATCACCTGGACTTCTGATTTACATACTTCAAATCAAGAAAATTGAAGTTCTGAAATTGAAGACACAAGTAGCTCACCTGTGATTATTGTTGTTTTTTAGTCACAAAGTCTGACTCTTTGTGACTCTAGGACTATAGCCCGCTGGGCTCCTCTGTTCATGGTGTTCTCCTGGCAAAACTGCTGAAGCAGTTAGCCATTTCCTTCTTCAGGAAATCTTCCCAACCCAGGGATCAAACCCACATCTCCTGCATTGGCAGGCACATTCTTTACTACTGAACCAGCAGGGAAGTCCACCTGTGATTATACAGAACTACAATTAGACATCACATCCAACAGAGTTTCTACTCCATGAGATTTAATTTCCCGTATTATTTTTATAAATCTATTTCTGAGAGATTAAGTTGCATCTCAACAAATATTTGACAGAAAAGTAATTATGAATTATTGAACATAAATATAGCATTACTTAATTTACATCATTTACAGATATTTCTGATTTAAACTCCAACAATAAGAAGATAAAAAGACTGCAGACTTTGAGCTTCAAAGGACCTGAGATTGAGTTCAGACTAGGCCAGGAATTTATGGTACAAATTGAAAAACAATTATAGCTAGACTTCCTCAACTCAATAATTATATCTCTACAAACCATTATTACTTTTGGTAATGTGGTAAAACCATTATTACTATTTCCAAAAAACTCTCATCTCCCAAACAGAAAATTTGTATCTATTAAGCACTGATACTGTTTCACATCCCTAATTTATGGTAATCTCAAGTATATTTTCCATCTCTATAAATCTGCCCATTCAAGATCATTTTTAAGTGCAGTAATATAATATTTTTCCTTTTACATCTTGCCTACTTCACTCAGCAAAATATTTTCAAGATCCATTCACATTATTGCACGTGTCGGAATGCCGTTCCTTTTTTATGTGTGTGTGTGTGATCCGTCAGTCAGTAGTGTCTGACTCTTGGCAGCCCTGTGGACTGTAGCCCACCAGGCTCCTCTGTCCGTGGGATTCTCCAGGCAAGAATAATGAAGTGGGTTGCCATTCCCTTCTCCAGTGGATCCTCCCAACTCTGAAATCAAACCTGCGTCTGCTGCATCTGCTGCATTGGCAGGTGCATTCTTTACCACTGAGCCACCTGGGAAACCCCTTTCTTTTTTATAGTTGAATATTCTTTTGTACAAATATACAGAGCCACACTTAACCACCATACTAAGGTATATAGTATCATGTACAGAGGTAATGATGGTTCTTACCCTGCAAGATTATAAAAATTAAATATGGTTATGCAATTAAAATATTTTGTAAAGCACTGTACAAAGTTTAAATATGATTGTCTCTGCAACTTTTGTTTCTTAGCTAAACCTCATTTATTTCATCATAATATACCCAGAACACATCTGCCACTACTGAGAGCCTTGATCTTGGTTTCTTCCATGAAACCAGTCTTTGGTGCCAAAAAGTTGGGGACCACTCTTTTAATGACCATAATCAAAGTTTAAGAAATATAAAATTAATTATCTTGGGAATGAGTTCTATGGTATAGGAGGATTTTCTGTAGAATATTCCAGCCATTATCAGGAGCGTTTGAAGAAAAAAGAAAGTGATTTTGGATTATTCCCAACTAGCAACCGGTGAGACTATCTCCAGCTAATGGCAATTACTCTAATCAGAGAACTTCATGTCCACTAATTAATTAATCTTCAGACTCCTTCTTTAGGGTAAACCATTAATGAGGAAATCAATTTATCAACTGCTATTAACTAAAAGACGATATGACTTACTGTAGACTATGGAGTAAGTCATAGTCCAAGTGTGACTGTGGAAGCAGAGTCCCTAGCAGTCCTGGACTACTAAGGACCTGCATAAAATATGATTTAATGAATATCCTAATAGGGCCTTCAGCCAGCTCATTGAGGGTCTTGAGGCCTGTATTCCTCAGTTCTGAGTATTTTTTCCTTGAAATCATATCTCCTGCAAAAGCAATCTATCCTTCCTTCCTTTTCTGTATTTGAACCATCAATTACCACTGGTTATAGGATTAGATGATGAATAAGTCACAGATAGGGTCCTATCCTTGGGAAGCCTCCAGTCCAAAGGGAGTAGCAAATATGTGAAAACATAATTACAAATACAGTATTAATGGATGTAGACATGAAGAGACTTACAAACCAGGAAAGAAAATCTGCCTTTCAAAATATCCCCCAATCAATGATAACTGTTGAGTAGCCAGTCATATGTGGCAAATTCAGATTTAAACAACTGCATATCTGTATCAAATGAATATTATTTCTCGACTAAGTATGCTACCCTGTATTGCCTTATCTGCTTCATATGACTACCCAAATTTTAGCTGATCATGGAACCTCCTAGAAATTTCCGTAAAGGCAATGAATATATTGGAACATGAGTCAAAAAAGGCCTTTCAAATTGGATATGATTTTTTGAGGAGGCAGAATGCCAAGATCTATACACTGTGATCATCATCATTATCATCATTCTTAATTCTTTACTAGGGCTTCCCTGTTAACACAGCTGGTAAAGAATCTGCCTGCAATGTGGGAGACCCTGGTTTGATTCCATAGGCTACCCACTCCAGTATTCTTGGGTTTCCCATGTAGCTCAGCTGATGAAGAATTTGCCTGCAATGCAGGAGACCTGGATTCGATCTCTGGGTTGAGAAGATCCCCTGGAGAAGGGAAAAGCTACTCATTCTCTTTACTAAAGGCCCATAATGTTCTTGGCACTGTATGTGCTATGTATGTTCATTTATGATAATTATTTCAGATGCTTCAAAAGAAACTATACAGAAAACAACAAGGTAAGAGGACTTGCCATTGAGCTTTAGTTTGGAAAAAAAAATTTTTTGCCTTGTTTCCTATGCACTGACTGCTGTGCAGACATTTCCCCCAGTTCCTAAGAATCTGTAAATTAACTCTGTTTAGCATCTTAGCCAGAACATCAAAGAATTTAGATTATGAGGAATATCCCAGCTCAAGAATGACATTTCCTATTACACTTAAAAAATTACACTTAATTTTGATGACACCATCATTCTGCTTTAGTTTGGTAGGATAGGGGAAGTTCTGATGTTTGAGAAAGTCCATTTATTGCCAGATGCACCTTTCTAAGTGATTGCAATAGATGTTATAAATGCTAAAAAGAGGACTTGGAGCTTGAGTTAAGGTCTATAGGAATATTGTCTTGAGTCTCCAGAAAAAGGACATATCATGGTTGATTTAAACCGAACATAGATGTAGGAAAAAAAGAAAAGATAAAAACAGACTGCATTTACACCTGAAGGAACAATTTCAGATAAAACAATCAGTTCAGTTCAGTTCAGTCACTCAGTTGTGTCTAACTCTTTGTGACCCCATGGACTGCAGCATGCCAGGCTTCCCTGTCCATCACCAACTCCCAAAGCTTGCTCAAACTCATGTCCTTCGAGTTGGTGATGCCATCCAACCATCTCATCCTCTGTCATCCCCTTCTCCTCGCACCCTCAATCTTTCCCAGCATCAGGGTCTTTTCCAATGAGTCAGTTCTTTGCACCAGGTGGCCAAAGTATTGGAGTTTCAGCTTCAGATAAAATAATAGAGAAACAAGAAACAGCAGGAGCCCAGTGAATAGAGATGAGTCCTTCAATGATGTGACTATGTGATCAAAGTTTGGTGAGCTTTAAAATGCACATTTGGCCAAGTGACTCTAGTGTGAAAGGAAATTTTTAGAGTCTCATTGGGCTCTTTGGAGAAATGAAAAATGGTGAGGAGGAAAATTTGGGTCTCTGCAGACTGAAAGTGGGCATGAACTGTGTGCCTGTGGAGAATCTGGGAAAATAAGAGTTGACAGGAGCTGGTCTATGGGGTTCTGCCTCTGCAACAATCCAGGGGAGTGGACAGGGAGCCCAGCAATTCAATAAATGCCATCTCAGATAATCCTCTCAACACCACAACGAGCAGCAAATGATGGGAATATGGATTCCTTTTCACCAAGAAAAGCAAAAAAAAAAAAAAAGGGTTCATAAGAGTTGAAAGGACAGCATCCAAGTCAACCAGTCATACAATTGCAGACTCCAGGCTCAAATTTGGTCATCTTACTTTCCACCCACGGCATTTTTCACCCTAACAATAAGTCTCTCAATTTTTTTTTTCCTACCCTTCGGTTGAAATTATACCTTTCTTATAGCGTTGGTTATAACTAACATAATTCATCCTGTGTGCATGTGTGCTATTTCATTTCAGCCATGGCCGACTCTTTGTGACCCCATGGACTGTAGCCCAGCAGGCTCCTCTGTCCATGGGGAGTCTCCAGGCAAGAATACTGGAGTGGGTTGCCATGTGCTCCTCCAGGGGATCTTCCTGACCCAGGGATCGAGCCAGAGTCTCTTATGTCTCCTGCGTTGACTGGCAGGTTCTTTACTACTAGTGCCCCCTGGAATCCTGGGTAGTAGTCATTTCCAAGTCTCATGCTATACATATACTAGAACCTCTAATAACAATAAAAACAATAAATTGGTAATGATGACAATAGCTAAAATCTATTATGTATAAGGCACCAGGCATTAAGCATTTTACATGCACAGGTATTATCTAATATAGTCATAGTAAGCTAGGAGATAGATACTGTAATTATCTCCATTTGGAGAGCTGGGACTCCTGAGGCATAACATAATTTCATAATGTAATTTAAGTGGTAGACATGAAATATTGAACCCGTATCTTCTGACTCCAGACATATCCTTCTTTATTCCTCAGAATAATGTGTCTTTCCATTGAAAGCAGGGGCCCAGCTGTTTTTTTTTTTTTTAATTTCTACTGCATTATGTGTCACATTTTGTAACTATCTACTACCTGCATTTGTTCAACGTAATATTTGTCACCAAAAAAAAAAGAAAAATAGTTGTTGAAGTGAAGCATAACCTGATACTTCAGGAGCATTGCATCAGTTACGAAGGAGACCATAAGTGTTATTTGAGAATCAGAGGTTTCATATAAAACAGAAGTAGAACATCTGTCTGCACCGGAATGTGGCAAGTGTGAGGCAGGGGTGAAAATGAGGAAGAACATGTATTGAGTGCCTTCTATGACTCAGGGAAACTCTTCTGAAGGCAAGTTTGGGAAGAGTAAGGTGGACGAAGAGAAGTTGAAGCTTTGAAGCTCAGACTTAGGTTTGAATCTTGACATGCTCCTTGGCTTTAAAGCGTGTTAGCTGTTCAGTCGTGTCTGACTCTTTGTGACCCCATGGACTGTAGCCCCCCAGGCTCCTCCGTCCACGGAATTTCCCAAGCAAGAATACTGGAATGGGTTGTGATTTCCTTTGGCTTAGTCTGTGTTACTAGACAAAATAGAATAACTTCTCAGAGTCTTTTTTTTTTTTTTTTTTACTTTCTATAATGAATATAGCAATCAGAATCTTGAAATCAAGAGGAAATCAAATCAGATAATTGTAGGCATCAGCCTTCTGAAGGTTCCTGTATTTCTCTGTCTTGATTCATGTCACCACCAGATTTACATGTGGCTTGTTTATCTGCTTTTTATTAACTAATTCTCATAAAATCTTGAAAGGCAGTTATGATTGTCTCTATTTTAGTGATGTAAAATCGAGTCATGGTGGTTAAGTATGTATAGCAAAGACGAGAAAAGGGCCCAGATGTGGTTGATTGAATTTCCCAGAGTTCTCCCATAATGTATGTAAAATATTCCTTCATCAGAGATCTCCAAGACTATTTTAAGGGCTTTTTAAATAGCGCAAAATCTACGGTCATCTCATTTGTAGTTTGGGTTCATTTTGACACATATGAACCATGTGGTGAAAGTCATTCAGTAGGTCATTTCAAAATTCCATAATCTTAAAAGACACTTTGTTGACAATCTTATTCTTGTTTTTATGCCTCAGCCTTATACTTTTCTGCGTTTTCATATTGATTTCATAAAATCCCAGTTACTTATTTTTCTCAAACGTACTAGCTATGGTTATGCCTCTGTAGTTTGGAACAGAACGTTCACTCTGCTTGAAATACACTCATCTTCATGGTGGTCTGCTTGGTGAACCCCTACACATTCTGAAAACTCCAATTCACATTGTTCCTCCCTTTTTGCCATTCCCTTCATCCAGGGTATCCCTCATCACACCCACAACATCTGGAGCTAACGTCACATAAAATTCAATATTTCCAAAACTTGCCAGTCTTAAAAAACACACACATAACAACCTTGTGGAAGACAGATTCTTAGACCAGACTCAAGTCAGGACAATCAAAACTTCCAGTGGAGGCACCTATAAAGCTTAATGTTTATAAACACCACAGTCAATTTTATGATCAGAGGAGTATAGTACTACTTAAATGGATCAGATATTAATTTACATTCTATTTGCCTGTTTGCAAGTTTCCTGCCTCTAGTTTGTGGTGTCCCTTAGATGTGAACCTTATTCAAGATGGATCTTTTAGTTTATTATCTAGAAATGCAATTTTCAGGAATTGTTTGCTGAATGAATAAGTTAATGAAAGAATGCTCAGAATGAAATAATAAACAGGCCTCTCATATAATCCATGGAAATCTTTCCAAGTCACCATGAGTACAAACTCCAGATGTCTTATTGCTGATTTCTAGCTGGTATTATGTGCTCTGTTTTCATTTTTGTTTTTAAACTTTGTCTAAGACCAGCAGAGATCCCTCTTCTTAGAGAACTGACATCAATTCTGCAGCAGCTGATCAGAGTCAAATTAGGTTAGAGAAATTATGACTGTAGACAAATACATACCCAAACAGCATTCAACATAAATATAGACTTGAATTTATTGAGGTTCATACTAGGTGAAATATACTGAAAAAAGTATAAGGATCTTTCTTATAAAAGTTCTAAATGATAATGGAGAAGAGAAATAGTAATAAATAGGATAACAGAGAAAAGTTAAAGAGATTAAAATATATCCATGAGTACTGGGACTTCTGTTATCACAATAGATTTCAACTTACAAGATGTATCTCTTTTTCTTGCATAATGAAGTCCAGTCCTCCTCGTGACATGTAAGGCCCTCCAAATCTGGTCCAATCAACTCTGAAAATTTCATTTTATTTTGTTTCACCACTCATCCAGAGGCCCACTCATAAGAGACACTTATCTCTCTTCTCTTTCTTTCTCTCCCTCGAGGTCTGTTGCATCATAGAGAGACAAAGCCAGATATTAAGGAAGTAATAAACAGTGTTCAGTGATAAATCATGCAACAGGGAAGAAGGTCCAGTGTAAATTGAGCTCGGCTTTGATGCTGGGTGTATTAAAGGAAGGTGGTAAAGGGCCTTGAGAGCAGTTTGGTTCATGTGACCACATCATCTGTGTTTGCTAATCGGCACTTATCTGGAGGGAGGAAAAACAAACTTCTTGGTGACCAGAGGCAGTTATACAATTTGGAGCAAGGCTCCCGTCATGCTAGGCTCTTACACTCCCAGGAAGACTGGGGGATTAGAACTATCTCCTTGAAAGCATTTTGAAGAGTCTGCTCCCAGGTCCTTGAGGAGACAGTTCAGACTGATAGAAGATTCAGATCCAAAAGGGCAGACAAATGATTTATCACTGCAATCTTATCTACTCTAAAGGAAGTTAGGTTGAGGGTTTTAGAATCATATCATGAAGTTTCAGCTGGAATAAACAGTAGGTTCTCCTGGCACCGTTGAGGTTTTTTAGACAATATTTTAAGGAGCCTGGGGGCATCTTGGGGACACAGCTTTAAAATGCTAGAATTTATGTTAGTGTTTGATCAAATCTCTTAATAAAGAGGTTTTCATGCTTAGTCACTCAGTTGTGTCCGGTTCTGTGACACTGTGGACTGTAGCCTGCCAGGCTCCTCTGTCCATGGACTTCTCCAGGCAAGAATGCTGGAGTGGGTAGCCATCCTTTTCTCCAGGGAAAATGTCCAACCCAGGAATCCAATCCAGGTCTTCTGAATTGCAGGAGGATTTTTTACCATTTGAGACACCAGGGAAGACAGGCAAATAAAGCACCTGTGTGGACACAAATAGGCTTTCCTGATGGCTCAGATGGTAAAGAATCTGCCCGCAAAGCAGGGGAGCCCAATTCGATCCCTTGGTTGGGGAGATCTCTTGGAGAAGGGAACCGCTACCCACTCCAGTACTCTTGCCTGAAGAATCCCATGGACACAGGAGCCTGGCAGGCTACAGTCCACAGGGTCGCAAAAAGTTGAACATGACTGAGCGACTAAAGTTTAGACTGAGTCATTAAATGCTGAGATACTTTTCACTTCTTATTTGATTCTGGGGTTCTTCTAATCTCATTTTCCCCTAGAAAGCTAATATAAAAATAAAGCTTATATTCAAGATGGACAGTGAGGGCAGAAAAGAAATGCCTTTTCCCAAGCAATGAAAATAACATGTACCAAGGAAGAATAGTAATAAAGGGTCTGGAAAATTCCAGAAAAGCAAGAGGATGGTCATTATTGCCAACAAGTTAACATCTTCATTCTTCAGCATGACAGGCAAAGACTCATCTATTTGTCAGCTCTTTGACTTTCTCCTGCAAAGGCCCCTAATACTACCAAGATGTCCATGCCACCAACTCCTTTTCTAGGATATTGGAAGATATTTAAGTCAGAGTGATCAACAGGTTATCCTGGCAAACAGAAGAGGCAGAGGGAATCCCTGTGGGCAGGAAGCAGGTGCCTAGGGAGACTGACATTTCAGTTATCTATTGCTGTGCAACTACCCAAAGCTTAGTGACCTCAAAGAACAACACTCCTCTTAAAGCTCATGCTTCTGGGGGTCAAGAACTCAAACAGGGTTCAGCGAGGCTAGCCTTCCACTTCATGTGGCATCAGTTGGGTCACTCTGTGATTTTTAAGGGGTGGCTTCACCGTCATTTCTGTCTTGAAAGTGAAAGTGAAGTCGCTCAGTCATGTCTGACTCTTTGTGATTCCATGGACTGTAACCTACCAGGTTCCTCCATCCGTGGAATTTTCCAGGCAAGAATACTGGAGTGAGTTGCCATTTCCAGCTTCAGGAGATCTTCCTGACCCAAGGATTGAACGCAGGTCTCCCACATTGTAGGCAGATGCCTTACCATCTGAGCCACCAGGGAAGTCATTTCTGTCTTAGAAGGGACAGTTGGAAGTCAGGCTTAGCTATGCCATCTCCCCCTCTTTGTACTCTATGCACAGTTCTTCCACAGGCTCCACTCTCTCTAGCAGGAGAGCTGGGGGGCTCAGGGCTCCCAAAATCAAGGCAGAAGTTGCCAGTCCTCCCAAAGACTAGATTCAGAACCTGGAACAATGCAAAGCATCACTTTCCCTGTGCGCTATTGGTCAAAACAGCCACTGGCCAGCCCAGGTTCAAGGGTAGAGAAATGGACCCTAGCTTTTGGTAAAAGGAAGGACAAGTAATGTGTAGCCATCTTTAATCTAAGCCATCTTTAATCATCACAGACTTATATAGACATTATTTATTCATCTAGAATCTTTCATGTCATAAGAAGGAAGACAGGATATAGTTCTTATAGTTATAATTATATATAGCATTGCTATAGTTATATTTAAATTATCCAAAAAAAGTATCTAAAAATACCTATGTGACAAAAGTGAAAACAAATAATGTCTACAGAGTATATGAAATATCTTTGTGTTCATTGGTAGTGGTGTTAATTGCTATTACTAAACACTTTCTATGTGCAGCAATTTTTCTTTGCATCACTTTATATAATTCTCACAACAACCATTTTGAGAGAAGCATCTTATCTTCATTTTGCAAGTGAGAAAACTGATGTTCAGAAACGCATATTGTGTTGTCCTAGCGCACATAGAATGCTGGTGTTGAAATTCCCTGATATCAAAGTCCATGGTCTTTCTATGGAGTCACATTGCCATCCATCTGCCCCATAAAGGTCCAT
The DNA here is from genome assembly GCF_033118175.1 of Dama dama. Lineage (NCBI taxonomy): Eukaryota > Metazoa > Chordata > Mammalia > Artiodactyla > Cervidae > Dama > Dama dama. Next base: position 9,905,493 of record NC_083686.1, on the reverse strand, counting down.
GAGCTGCCAGAACAGAAGTCAATATTCCCATTTCACAAAAAGATAAAATGACCTGGGCTTAAGGGAAGCAGCTTTTCAACATGGCACAACAGAAAAGTAAAGACACAGAATCTCATACCTATGCATTTTTTTAAACTCTAGAATTTTTAGGGGTTACACACACCATTTCTTTGCAATAATTTCAACCATGTTAAAGAACATCTAAACTGTATGTAACATTTTATAATTTTTATGCTTATGACTGTGCGCTAATGGAAAATGTAAATTCTTTGCAATTTACAGTGAATTTTCCATTAGTGGCAGTGTTCCCATAGTTTCTTTCTCTCAGTTTGTCTTAAACATTTATTACTAATTTGACACCAGTGATGTTCTAATTAAAGTTCATTCTCCAACATGAAATACAGTACTACATAAAGTAGCAAGAACATTTCCTTTCCATTTAGATTGCTTGATATTTCTTGAGTGGTTTACAATAAATGTTGGAAGTAATTTTGTTTATTTGTTTAGGAAGTCATCATACCCATCATTCTTACTCCATACTATCACCCTACATTTTTCCAACTAATTCTTGTGTTTCATTAAAAACTCTTTTATGCAATGGGTTTTTGTTTAGGCACAATTGTTAATTAAAGTAAGTATCTAAATTGCTAAACCGCCTGACAGAAGATGTTAGATTTTTCCAAGCATGATCTATACATTTTAGAAAAAAGATTATAAAAACTTTCATATTTAAGGGGAAAAAAAAGGGTGGATTGAAGATAAAGTAAAGTCACCCTAAACCCTTTTACCATAAGCAGAATCTAAATGAGCTTTATTCACCAAGCATGCCCTATTAGTTCTTTTTCCTAAATATATGTTACCAGTGTCTTTTTTCTATCACTGAGCTCTCCTTCCTCCACTCTAGGCTATTGATTGGTTGTTAAAAAAAAGAAAAAACCCTGCATTTTTACCACCCACCATCCCAAAAACGTTTTATGTTTTTGTTGTCATATTTTACATTGTTTTATTTTGTGTATCCCTTCACAGCTAATTCCTAGGTGGTATGGGTAAAGAACTGCCTGCAAATTCTGGTTAGATGTAAGAAGGGTTTGATCCCCGGGTGGGAAAGATACCCTGAAGGTGGGCATGACAAGGCACTCCATTTGTTTTTGCCTGGGAAATCCTGTCAACAGAGGAGTCTGGCAGGCCACAGACCACAGGGTCATAGCATCAGACACAACTGAGTGACTGAGCACACATCACTTAACAACCTATTGTAGTTATTATAGATTTTACTACTTTGGTCTTTTAAGCTTCATACTAGCTTTCCTTTAAAAAAAATTAATTTATTTTTAATTGAATTTTAATTGATTTTTTTTTTTTTTTACAGAATTTTGTTGTTTTCTGTCAAATATTACCATGAAATAGCATATAGCTTTTTAAGTGAATGATCCAGGGCCTTTACTATATATGTGCCTTTACCAATGAGATTTTTCCTTTGTATATTTTGTTATTTCTAGTTATGGCATTTACTTTTCCACTTAAACAAGATCCTTTCACATTTCTAATAAGATAAATTTAATAGTGATAAAGTCTCATTGTTTTTGCTTGTCTGGGAAACTTTCTCTCTCCTTCAATTCTGAATGATAACCAAGCCAAACAAAGTATTCTAGGCTATAGGTTTTTGTTTGTTTGTTTTCCTTTCAGGACTTTAAATATGTCCTGCTAGTCCTCTCTGGCCTGTAAAGTTTGTGCTGAAAAGTCAGTGGAGAATCTAATCAAGTTTCCTCTGTATGCGGCTGGTTGTTTTTCTCTTGCTGATTTTAAGACTGTTTATTTTTAACACTTCCATTTTATTTATAATATTTCTTGGTGTGGAACTCCTTAGACTCACCTTATTTGAGACTCTCCATTATTCCTCTTCCTGGATATATGCTTCCTTCCCCAAGTTAGAGTTTTCAGCCATATTTCTTCAAATAAGCTTTCTGTCCCTTTCTTCTCCTCCTGGCACCCCGATGATGAGAATAATAGTATGCTTGATGTTGTCTCTCAGTCCTTTAAACTCTCCTCACTAAAAAAATAAAAATAAAATAAATGATTCTTTTCGTTGTTTCGATTAGGTGATTTTCCCTCATCTATCTTCTAGATCATTTATCCATTTTCTGTATCATCTAATTTGCCATTCACTCACTCCCTCCAGTGCACTTATTTCCAGTAATTTTATTTCTTAGTTCTGATTGTTGTTTTTTTTTTTTTTCCTTATATTTTCTAAGACTCTGTTGAAGTTCTCACTGAGTTTCTCCATTCTTCTCCCAAGTTTAGTGACATACTTGGAACACCTTCTTTGAACTCTTTTATAAGCTAAATCACTCATTTCTGTTTCATTAGGTTGGTGTTTTTTTTCCCCCCCGGAGTTTTATTTTGTTTCTTCTGAAAGATATTCCTCTATCTCCTCATTTTGTCTTTCGATTGTCTTTCAATTTTCACTTCTATGAATTAGGCAAAGCAGCTGCCTCTCCTGGTCCTGAAGGAGCGGCCTTGTAGAATGCCTGCAGCTGGTGGTATTGGGAGTGCTACCCCCAAGCTGACTTTGCAAGGTGGCTGAGACTGGAGTGGGTGTGTGCCAGGGGCAGTGCCAGGGGACTCAAACAATGGTGCTCACTGATGCCTCCAATCCTGCAGAGGGCTCCAGCAGTTTCCTGTCCATTTGGCAGAACCTCTTGGGTTAGTAAACAGATTTCCTTAGCATATAGTCTATGCACCCTTTCAGTTCCTATTTATTCACTGTACTCCAAAGTGGGTAAGTATGCATTGGACCCCTTAACAGTATCACTCACTACTGCATTGGGGGTGGAATCCCATGAATACCTTGTCTCTGCCTTTCCTACTGATATCTATGCGGTCCTTCTTTGTGCAGGAGTCACTCAATCAGCCCTCGGGTGGTTTTCAAGAAGGACTATTCTAGGGACTTCACTGGTGGCCCAGTGGCTAACACTCTGCACTCCCAATGCAGGGGGCCTGGGTTCAATCCCTAGTCAGGAAACTAGATCCCACATGCTACAACTAAAGATTCCATATGCCACAATGAATGTCTAAGATCCCAAGTGCCACAACTAAGTCCCAGCACACCCAAGTAAATGAATAAATATTAAAACAAAACAAACAAAAAACACTGCTGTATATTTGCATGCTGTCTCAATGTGTCCATGAGAAGAGGTGACGTAAGGATCTTTCTACATCACCACTTGGACCCCCTCCTCTTCTCCTTTGCTCTTAATATAAAAGGAAAAATGACTGAATTAAGGAGGAAATTCTCTTCTAGAATGCAAAATAAGAACACCTCTTTAATTCTTTTTTGAAAAATCCACACAGCACTTAAAATATTTTATATTAAATATTTCAGTTACATTGGAAAGGCTCATAATTCCCAGTGAAAAGTCCTGCAATTAAAATATTTAATTGAAGAAAAAAAGGTATCATTTTTCCCTTACTGAAATTTAAAGTTAGTTAATTTTTGATTATACAATGTTACATTGAACTCCCACAAAGACTTACCCTACATTTAAAATATTGTTTTGTACTAAAAAATTCTTTTATTCCTAGCTCTCAAATTATAAATAATATATAAGCATTGTTGAAAGTAGTAAAATAAAAAAATGAGTCATTCTTTTTTAATAGTCTGCATGAATAATTATTGGACCAATGGTTCACAGTATACAACCTGCAATTAAATATATTCAATAATTCAATAAAATGGTTATATTTTATATTAGAAAGCCAAATAATAAAGTAATATTATAGCTCCTAATAGCAAATATTCTTCAGTTATATATATATATTTTCAAATTTTCAAAAATAATTTATTCCTTAGTCCAATAAAAGTACCCTGAATTATTACATAAATAAAAACATTTAACTATTTTGCTAACTATAATCAATTAACAAAATCATAATCCTCACATAGTGAAATGTTTAAATCCAAGCAAATACATTTCAGATTTTAACTCAGAAGCTATCTTATCAAAATGCTGATTAGAATCCGAAGCTAGATAGTTTCAAAGCAAAAGGCTTTGAAATCAGTTTCATAACTGGTTTACGTTAATTAATATCAATTAATTTTCAAACTTTTTAGGATATGCTGTTGGCCTTAGAAGTCACCATATGCTTATTCTCACAGACCCAGGCATGGAATGTGCACTCAAAACTCTCTCTTGAGTGAACAGTTAATGATATTGTGCTGGTGAGCCTGTCTACTCAAAGCTGGCCTCTGAGACAGCAGCATCAAGCCCACCTGAGACTCAGCCACAAAGGCAGAATCCAGACCTTCTCCAGTCCTACTGAACCAGAATCTGCGTTTTGAATGGAGTCCCATTGTTTGGAATGGGCAACATTTGAGAAGCATGCTGAAGCATAGGACAGTACTTATTGGGAATCTGGATTCATTCTGCCTATACCAAATCATGGGCTTCCTTTGTGGCTCAGCTGGTAAAGAATCTGCCTACAATGCAGGAGACCTGCGTTCAATCCCTGGTTGGGAAGATCCTCTGGAGAAGGAAACGGCAACCCACTCCAGTACTCTTGCCTGGAAAATTCCATGGACAGAGAGGAGTGGGACAGGCGGCAGTCCATGGAATCACAGAGTCGGGCACAGGGTGAAGAGAAGTCGTTTTATTGCTATGTCACAAGGCTGCCTGTGGTCTGGCAGAGAGGACTCTTGACTTTGAATCAGGAGACATGAACTTGATTACTAGCTTTGTCACATCCCACCTGTCTGATCTCAGTTGTGCTATTCAATTTCCCTGACTTTCAGGTTCCCAGTCTGTAAAACTGGAATAATGACATTGCAGGGCTAATGTGAGAACCTATTGAGACAATAATATGAGATTACTCTGTAAGCATTACAGTTCTGGACATGCATGCAGTCACTGTGGTTTGGGACACAGAGGACCGGTGTTCATTCTACTAAAGGAGGTGGTGACTCTGCACAGGTGTGTTGGCATTTCAGCAGGATCTCCAAGGGAGCTGAGTGTTGTCAAGGGGAGAACCAGAAGGAAACATGTGTTGCTATACAGTGCTAAGAACATAAAATATGGAAAAAAAAAAAAATTTGAACTTGGGTGTTGTCGTTCAGTTGCCAAGTCATGTCCAACTCTTTTCATCCCACGGACTGCAGCACACCAGGCCTCTCTGTCACTCACCATCTCCCAGAGTTTGCTCAAGATCATATTCAATGAATCAGTGATGCCATCCAACCATCTCATCCTCTGTTACTCACTTCTCCTCCTGCCCTCAATCTTTCCCAGCATCAGGGTCTTTTCTAATGAGTCAGCTGTTCATATCAGGTGGCCAAAGTATAGGAGCTTCAGCTTCAGCATCAGTTCTTGCAAGGAGTATTCAAGGTTGATTTCCTTTAAGATTGACTGCTTTGCTCTCCTTGCAGTCCCGGGGATTTTCAGGAGTCTTCTCCAGCACCATAATCTGAAAGTGTCAATTCTTTGGTGCTTTGCCTTCTTTGTTGTCCAGTTGAATTTGGATAGACAGTAGATATTCCTCCAGAGGTAACAGTGGATGTGTTCTATATTTGATAACACATGTCTCTATGGAAAAGTATATGTGTGTATCTGTGTGTGTGTGTGCATGAGTGTGTGTGTTATAGCATAGTGAATGCAAACTCCAACTATGGAGATAAATTGTTTAAATTCAAATTCTAACTCTACCACTTGCTAGCATGTAACTGTGGGTTGTTAACTTATCTTTCCTATGTCTTAGTTTTCTTACCTTAAACCTTATGTAATAGTAATACTTACTTATAGAGTTGTGGAAAGTATTTGAGTTTATGCACTCAAACTGCTTTTAATACTGTCTGACAGGGACCCTGGTGGGCCAGTGATTAAGACTCCACACTTCCAATGCAGGTGGCAAAGGGTTCAATCCCTGGTCAGGGAACTAAGATCCCACATGCCATATGGTGTGATTAAAGAGACAGCACTATTGAGAAAACAGTATCTGACTCCAACCAGGGTAGGGGCCTCTCTAGTGGTTCAGTGGTGAAGAATCTGCCTGCAATGTAGGCGACATGGGTTTGATTTCTGGTTTGGGGAAGATCCCCTGAAGAAGGAAATGGCAACCCACTCCAGGATTCATACCTGGGAAGCCCCATGAACAGGGGAGATTGCCAGGCTACCGTACATACATTCACAGAGTCAGACATGAGTTTAGTGACTAAACAACAGCAGCAACATGAGTTGCTATTAACTCACAGTAAACCCACAGTAAATCCAGCTATTATTACAGTAACTATGACATTATTACTGCAATCGTTGCTATTATTATTGCGAATTTACTTCTCTGTAGAAACTCCTCTGCCCAGTGTGAGGCCTTCCACTCAGAACCATCAAAAGTAGCAGCTTGAGTCCAGCCAAATCGATGTAGCATTTTCTTCCTCCATAACTTGACACCCCCAGGGCCAGATGTTAGCCAAGTTGCCCTAGCCCACTGCAGCCTCCTGGCCCAGGCCAGCTGTGCTGGGCACCCTCTCATGATACATGCGACTCAATTCCATGAGAAATGCTGCTGCTAACTTTCTTCTTGGGCTTCACCGAGTCCTTATAATGTGTATTTGTCAAATTTTCTTTGATGTGCTTTCGTCAGCTTAGTATATACACTTCCATGAAATGTTACACGGGAAAGGAGGCTGATGAGGGGCGGGCAGGTTATCCTGCCCTTCACTTTACAGTTGGTGAATCGGAAGACCAGAGAGAGAGAGAGAGAAAGAGCCTTGTCCGAGGTCACAGAATTAATTAATGGGAGGGATAAATCCACTATACAAATTTGCTCAGTCCCAGACCAGTGCTTTTTTCTATCCGCTTGTCCTGCTTCTGAATTATCACGTGGACAATAACAATTAAACATGCCATAACACTAAGAAAGTGTCAGATTTACATCGTTGTGGTTTTTTTATCTCTGCCTTAGCAAACACGGTTCTGTTACAAATGTTGGTCTTAAAACCTAGGTTTAACAGTCAGAGTGTGTGGATAGAGAGGATAATGGTACACACATTAATAATGATAATGGTAGAATTGACTAATACATGGCACATTACAGTTCACAAAGTATTGTGCATGCATTGATTCTATTGTTTTCTCTTCAGCATAAATAAAAACAAATTTTGGCAGGAAAGCAGGATTCTGGCATACTCCTGTTACCAACGTTGTATAGACCTTTCCTGTCCTTCGTGGCTCAAGTCGTAGCATTTCTCCCACATGAAGCTTGGGCTTTTATCATTGACTTAGCCAAGTTTTTACCTTTGGTCTCCTAACCTCCTTTTAACTAGACTGCTGTATAATCCTCACTAGTGGGGGATGGTGGTTGTTTCTGTGTCTATTTGTGTTATTTTTCCAACCACTAGGAGCTCCCTCAGAACAAATATCTTGTCTCAGAAATGAGCAGTGTAACATGATGCTAAGCAAATAAAGCACTTGTATGCAAATAAATGAGTTTCCCAGGTGTCTCAATGTTAAAGAATCTGCCTACCAGTGTAGGAGACATGGGTTTGGTCCCTGGATCAGGAAAATCCTCTGGAGAAGTCAATGGCAACCCACTTCCATATTCTTGCCTGGAAAATCCCATTGTCAGAGGAGCCTTGTGGGCTACAGTCCAGGGACTACAAAGAGTTGGACATGACTTAGTGACTGAACAACTGCAACAATGCAAATAAATGCCTATAAATTCATGGCTTGGATAAGGCTCATATGGAATATCTAAGGAAGAAGTTACTATAATATTGAAGGCCACCCTTGCACTTACAGTTTTGGGTGGTTACCAGGGAGAAATCAGGGATGAACAGAAAGTCATGGATATAGTACATCAAATTCACTCTATTGTGAAGGGGAAAAAAAACGAAATTTAGATAAAGGGTTGATTAATGATTTATATGTATGTGGTGCATTAGGAAACCAGGAACATCTCTGCTTAATGGGTTGTTTTGGAGTTGTGGAATATGCATGTTGATGTCGAATGAGGCGTCTAATTATTAATGTGTCCAAAATATAACTTTTGAATTCCTTTATCAACCTGTCTTCCAAAACTGTCCTTCCTTTAGTCTCAGTAAAGGAATGACTTAAATATCCTTAAGACTTGATTGATCCAGCCAAAACCTAGAAGTTACTGCTGCATGATTTTTTTTCCCTTAATCATGACATCATTTCAAAGACCATCATTTACATTTATTTTTTTTTTCATCATTTACATTTAGAAAATTCACCTGAAATCTGTTCCCTGCTCTCTATCTCCACTACCCTAGTTTACACTGTTATTTTTTTCCCTGACTACCACAATTCTTTTCAAATTAGTGTCATCATTTCATCTTCATTCCTTAAATCTGATCTTTAACTCTTTATGTGTTTATACCAGTAAAATACCCTTTTACAGCTCTATGATTTTTGAAAAATGCATACAAAACAGTTTCACTGTCCTCCGAAACTTCCTGTTATTTCTCCTTTCTAGTAAATCCTAACTCCTATTCACAGTTGCACTGATTTGCTTTCTGTTCCTCTGAGTTTACTTTTTCTGTGCTGTGCTTAGACGCTCAGTCATGTCCGACTCTTTGCGACCCCATGCACTATACAGTCCATGGAATTCTCCAGGCCAGGATACTGGAGTGGGTACCCTTTCCCTTCTCCAGGGGATCTTCCCAACACAGGAATCAAACCCAGGTTTTCCACGTTGCAGGAGGATTCTTTACCATCTGAACTACCAGGTAAGCCCTAGCATTTTCTAGGACATCTTATTTTGCTGTTGTTGTTCAGTCATTAAGTTGTGTCCGACTCTTTGTGACCCCATGAACTTCAGCGCTCCAGGCTCCTCTGTCCTCCACTAGCTCCTGGAATTTGCTTGAATTCATGTCCATTGAGTCACTGATGCTATCTAACCATCTTATCCTCTGCTGCTTTCTTCTCCTTTTTCCTTCTATCTTTTCCAGGACACCTTATGCCTGGCTGCCCGGCTAAGTCACTGCAGTTGTGTCTGATTCTTTGTGACCCCGTGGACTATAGCCTGCCAGGCTCCTCTGTCCATGGGATTCTCCAGACAAGAATACTGGAATGGGTTGCCTTGCCCTCCTCCAGGGGATCTTCCCAACCCAGGGATGAAACCTGAGTCTGTTGCATCTCCTGCATTGGCAGGTGGGTTCTTTATCACTAGAGCCACCTAGGACACCCTGGACACCTTTTAAGGGGTATCATATTCTCTCACTTAGGAAAAGGCATTTGAGATCCATCCATACTGTTGTGTGAGGTTTGCTCTCTTTTGTTGCTGAGGTGTATTCCATTGTAGAGCTATGTCACAATTTGTTGACTCATTCACAAGGTGCAAGACATTTGAGCTGCTTCCAGTTTGGGATGATTATGAATAAAGTTACTATATACATTCCCATATAGGTTTTTGTGTGAACATAGCTTTTAGCTTCTCCTTGATGATTTCCTAGAAGTCAGATTGCTTGATCATATGGCATGTGTACATGTGACTTTATGAGAACCTAACAAATTGCTTTCCAGAGTGGATTTACCATTTTTCATGCTTATGAGTAACTGAACAACAACAATCGAGAGTAATGTACGAGAAAACTCCAGTTACTCTATAACTTAACCAGCAAATGAACATTTGGAGACTATATGTATGATAATAGTCATTGTGATCCAATCGCTGAGTTGTGTCTGCCTCTGACTCTTTGCGACCCCATAGACTGCAGCACATCAGGCTTCCCTGTCCTTCACTATCTCCTGGAGTTGGCTCAAGCTCATGTCCAGTGAGTTGGTGATGTCATCCAACTATCTCATGTTCTGTCGTCCCCTTCTCCTCCTGCCTTCAATTTTTCCTAGCATCAGAACCTTCTCCAGTGAGTTGGCTCTTCACATCAGGTGCACAAAGTACTGGAGCTTCAGCCTCAGCATCAGTCCTTCCAACGAACATTCAGGGTTGATTTCCTTTAGGATGGACTGGTTTGAGCTCCCTGCAGTCCAAGGGACTCTCAAGAGTTTTCTGTAGCACCACAGTTTGAAAACCTCAATTCTGCAGTGTCCAGGCCTCTTCATGGTTCACCTCTCACATCCATACATGACCACTGGAAAAGCCATAGCTTCAACCACTCAGACCCAGTATGAATTTATATTATGTTATATATAAGCATATTTTTATTTTATAATCATATATATATTATATACTGTTGAACATCTTTTCATGTACTTATTAATATTTGCCACCTGTATATGATTTTGGTGAAAATCTGTTATATATTCTTTGTTGGACATGAGTTTTGCAAATATTATATCCCAGTGTATGTCTAGTCTTTTATTCTCTTAGCTGGATTTTTCAAAGAGAAAACATTTTAAAATTTAAGTTTAATATATCTCCTTTTTCCCCCTAGATCCGATTTTCATGTTATATCAAAGCTATCTTCACTTAGAGCAGGATCAGAAAGTTTTGTAGTTTTAGGTTTTATATTCAAATCCATAACCAATTTTGAGTTACATTTTTGTAAAAGATAAAAGATATGGGTCAAGGTATTTTTTGCTGTTGTTATTTTTTCTTTGCAGATGGATGCATATATATTTTTGTAATACTTCAGGCACTATATGTTAAAAAGCATGCATTTTTTTTTCTGTTGAACTAGCTTTTCATTTTTGAAAAAAGAAAATTGTCATATACATGGAGCCTATTTCTGGACTCTACTTCATCAGTCTATGTATTTATCCTTTCCCAGATACCATACTATCTTGATTATTGTGTCTTAATAATAAGTGTTGAAATCAGGGAGCATTAGTCCTCTAACTTTCTTAATTTTCAAAGTCATTTTGATTATTTCAAGCCTTGGACTTCCCATAATTTTATAATAAGCTCATTGATAACTACCAAAAGATCCAGTTTGTATTTGAATTGAGCTTTCATTAAACCTATAGATCAACTTGGGGATAGATGATATCTTAATGTTGTGTCTTCTAATTCATGAGCACAATATATCTAAGTCTACATTAATCCCTTTTGCCAGTGTATTGTAATTTTCAATGCACATACTTTGGATACACGTTGTTACTTTTACCTAAATAGTTCATGGTTTTTGATGCTATTCTTAAAATTCCAATTTCTAATTTTTTATTCATTTATAAACATTAAACTGATTGTATATTGACATTATATTCCACAAATTTGTTAAATATATTCAGCTTGAGAATCTTTTTAATGGAGTCTTTGTGCTTTTTTTTTTCAAGAAATAATAAGTAGAGGCAATTTATTTCATTTTTTTGATTCATATCTTATCTATTTGTCTATTTATCTATCTGATTATCCAGTTATTTAGTTATTAGCTTTTATGCGGGAGAAGGCAACTTTTATGCCACTCCAGTACTCTTGCCTGGGAAATCCCATGGTTGGAAGAGCTTGGTAGACTACAGTCCATGGGGTCAAAGAGTCGGACACGACTGAGCGACTTCACTTTCACGCGTTGGAGAAGGAAATGGCAACCCACTCCAGTGTTCTCGCCTGGAAAATCCCAAAGACGGAGGAGCCTGGTGGGCTGCTGTCTATGGGGTCGCACAGAGTCAGACACGACTGAAGCGACTTAGGGGCAGCAGCAGCTTTTATGCAGTCTCAGACCTCCAGTTTGATAATGAAAGAGAGTGTTAGGAAATATCTTTTCTTGATCTCAATCATATGAAAAGAGTATTTTCTTTCATAATTACCTATAAAGTTATTAATGTTCCCTTTTGCTTGCTTGTTTTTTTTTTTTTTTTTTTGCTAAGGATTTTCAATATAGATGAATTTTGTCAAATGTTTTCTTTGTATTTATTGATATGATCTTTTTCATGTATCTGTAAATTTGGTGAATTATGTTGCCTGATTTCCAAATGGTGAATCTACTCTTTCTTCTTCATATTAACATTAACTGCTCATGATGCTTTATTTTTTATCATTTTTATCATTTCTGTTATTGATTTGTTAATACTCGGCTGTTTTTACATCTACATTTATAAGAAGTATTGATATGCACTTCTCACATTTGGCTCTAGATCTTTCTGGATTCACAAGATAAATTCAAAATGCACAAATATGTTTCATTTTCTGAAAGAATTTGTATAGTATAGGTGTTATTTCTTTCTTAAATGTCTCAAAGAAACCACTGTTACAGCTATCTAGAACTCAAGCTTTCTTTCTGAAAATTATTAAAATATGAATTAAAATCTGTTACTAGATATGAGATTATTCTTCTTTCTCAGTGAATGTGTTCATGTCTTTGTAGAAATGAACTATTTAAAAGAATAAATTTATAGCTATGAAGATGTATGAAATTATTTCTAAATGTTTATCAATTTACTGAAATTTTTAAAGCAACAGCTTTGCTTCCATTGTAATTGTTTCAATTTCTCTGACTTCAATGTAATTGAATTTTTATTATCTTTATTATTTATCTTATTTTATCTGCTTTTGATTTAATTTGCTCTTATGTCTTTAGAATATATATGTATAATATTCATATTTTATTTTAGGGAAAAAATAAGACTACTAATTTAGACTTTTATTTTTATTCCAATAGAAGTATATAATGCTATTAATTAAGTACTTTAACAACATCCCACCTTATTTTCATTCAATCAAAATATTTTACAAATTCAGTTTTAGTTCCTCTTTTTAAATTTTTTTCAAATTTTTATTTTGTTTTGGAGTATAGTCAATTAATAAAGTTGTGATAGTTTCAGGTGAACAACAAATAAGCTTCTTGACTTATGGGATTTTCAGAAGTATATTTAGTTTTCAAATATTTGTAGGTCTTTAAAACATCTATTTCTGCTTTATTAACTATGCCAAAGCCTTCAACTGTGTGGATCACAATAAACTGTGGAAAATTCTGAAGGAGATGGGAATACCAGACCACCTGACCTGCCTCTTGAGAAACCTGTATGCAGGTCAGGAAGCAACAGTTAGAACAGGACATGGAACAGCAGACTGGTTACAAATAGGAAAAGGAGTACGTCAAGGCTGTATATTGTCACCCTGCTTATTTAACTCATATGCAGAGTACATCATGAGAAACGCTGGGCTGGAAGAAGCACAAGATGGAATCAAGATTGCCGGGAGAAATATCAATAAACTCAGATATGCAGATGACACCACCCTTATGGCAGAAAGCAAAGAGGAACTAAAGAGCCTCTTGATGAAAGTGAAAGAGGAGAGCGAAAAAGTTGGCTTATAGCTCAACATTCAGAAAACTAAGATCATGGCATCTGGTCCCATCATCTCATGGGAAATAGATGGGGAGACAGTGGAAACAGTGTCAGACTTTACTTTTTTGGGCTTCAAAATCACTGCAGATGGTGACTGCAGCCATGAAATTAAAAGACGCTTACTCCTTGGAAGGAAAGTTATGACCAACCTAGATAGCATATTATAAAGCAGAGACATTACTTTGCCAACAAAGGTCCGTCTGGTCAAGGCTATGGTTTTTCCAGTGGTCATGTATGGATGTGAGAGTTGGACTGTGAAGAAAGCTGAGTGCCGAAAAATTGATGCTTTTGAACTATGGTGTTGGAGAAGACACTTGAGAGTCCCTTGGACTGCAAGGAGATCCAACCAGTCCATCCTAAAGGAGATAAGTCCTGGGTGTTCATTGGAAGGACTGATGCTGAAACTGAAACTCCAATACTTTGGCCACCTCATGCGAAGAGTTGACTCATTGGAAAAGATCCTGATGCTGGGAGGGATTGGGGGCAGGAGGAGAAGGGGATGACAGAGGATGAGATGGCTGGATGGCATCACCAACTTGATGGGCATGAGTTTAAGTAAACTCCGGGAGTTGGTGATGGACAAGGAGGCCTGGGGTGCTGCGATTCTTGGGGTCACAAAGAGTCGGACACGACTGAGCGACTGAATTGAACTGAACTGAACTGAAGGTATCTCTCTGTTACTGATTCCAGTTTTAATTATTTTAAGGTCATAAGCTGTACTTTAAGAAGTATTTTTAGCCTCTAAATTGCTGAGCTTTATTTTATGGCCAAGAAAATGGCCTACCTATCTTGACAAATTTTCTATGTGCACTTTAAAAAGAATGTATCCTGCTGTTATTGAGTGGAGTACGCTATAAATATTAAATAGATTGTATCTGCTATTAGTGTTATGCAGGTGTCTAAGTTCTTACTGATTTTCTGTCTCCTTTTTCTATAGGTCATCAAAATGCAATGTTGAAGTCTTCAACTAAAATTATTGGATTTGCTTATACCTACTTCATTTCTATCAGGGTTTACTTTTAACTCTTTTTAGATGCATACACATTTACAAGTTTTAAGTCTTCTTAGTTTTACAACTAACTGTCATATCATTATGCAATATTTTTTTCTTTGCCTGATATTTTTTCTGGTACTGAGTTTGCTTTCTCTGATATTCATATTGCTATCAAGCTTTCTTTTAATTCATGCCTTTTTTTATGTGCTCTCCATTATTTTAAAAAATTATATCTGTATCTTTATATTTAAAGGAAATTTTTATATAGAAAACATGTGGTTAGATCTTTCTTTTCTATATAACCTGTTGCTTTCAACTACTGTGTTTAGACCATTAACATTTACTGTGATATTGATATGATTGAACTTAGATCTGTCATTTCACTATTGGTTTTACGTTTGTTATTTTTGAGTTTTGCTGCTTTGTTCTCCTTTTCCCGCTCTACTCTTAATAAGCTGAATTTATAACCTCTGAGATTTTTGCCAACTCTTGTTTTAGTTGTTTCTTTAGGGATTAAGCTTTTACTGTTAACACAAAACTATTATTTTATCATTTCAAGAAGTTTTAAATCCATGTAAACATGCAAGGAGATCCAACCAGTCCATCCTAAAGGAGATCAGTCCTGGGTGTTCATTGGAAGGACTGATGCTGAGGCTGAAACTCCAATACTTTGGCCACCTCATGTGAAGAGTTGACTCATTGGAAAAGACCCTGATGCTGGGAGGGACTGGGGGCAGGAGGAGAAGGGGACGACAGAGGATGAGATGGCTGGATGGCATCACCGACTCAATGGACATGAGTTTGAGTAAACTCCTGGAGTTGGTGATGGACAGGGAGGCCTGGCGTGCTGCGATTCATGGGGTCGCAAAGAGTCGGACACGACTGAGCTACTGAACTGAACTGAACTGAACTGAACTGAAACATGGTTTACCCCTTCTCACTGACATTTATGTTATAGCATCAAGTGTGTTGTATCTATATTTAATACCCCACCAAGCAATATTATCATTTTTTCTTTTAACAGTCATGCATATGTTAAAGGATTTCAGAGGATAAAACTTGACCTTTAAATATACCAGTGTATTTACAATTGTTGATGTTTTTGCCTTCATTTCTAAAACTCCAAATTTCTCTCTGGTACTATTTCCCTTCAATCTAAAGAAATTATTTTATTATTTCTTTTAGATCAAGTCCCTGAGTTGTCTTTGAAAATTAATTAATTCCCTGAGTTGTCTTTGTCTAAGAATTTCTTTAATTTCTGATCATTTCTGTAGGATATTTTCACTGAATATAGAATTCTGAGTGAGTGGTTCTCTCCTTTTAGCATTTTACAATGTTATTTCACTCTCTTTTGTCTTCCATAATTTCTGGTAAAATATCTATAGCTTTTGAACCATTGTTTCCTTTCAAGATGTAGTGTGTTACAGTCTCTAGTTGTTTTAAATAGCTTAAAAAATTTTAATTTTCAAAAGACTGATTATGATGTATCTAGGCTTTATTTTCTTTTTTTTTTTTTTCATTTATTTTTATTAGTTGGAGGCTAATTGCTTTACAATATTGTAGTGGGTTTTGTCATACATTGACATGAATCAGCCATGGAGTTACATGTAGGCTTTATTTTCTTATAGTTTATCCTCTTCACTACTCACCAAGCCATTGAACCTGCAGATTTGTGGCTTTCATGATATTTGGGCAATTTCTGGTTATTAAATATTCAAACAATTTCTGTGCCCTTCTTGTTCTTTCTGGGACTCCAATGACATGGATATGCAGTAGTGTGGACCGGGCCTGACCTTGGAATAAAGCCACAAGAGTAAGAAGAAAGTAAATGATTTCACCCTTGTACTGCCTACTCTCTAAATTCTCTTCTCCATATTCTTTCTGTTTTACTGTTTAGAATTTTAAAATAGTTGCTTTTTTTTTTTTTTTTTTTACATTTTATACAGAGTTTCAGAGTAAATATTGGAAGAGATTAGCTATGGTGAATTTACCCCTTCTTGTCCTGCAACAGAAGTTACAGGTTTTCACACAACTGATAGTATCTTTTGTAAAATATATTTTCAGCCATTTCCTGGTTTAAAATTTTTCTTTCTTTCCTTTTTTAACCTGGAGTATATTGCCATCTTTTAAAAATAAGTCATCTTAGACTCTGAACATCTTTCCAGCTCCAATTTGTCCCTATATCACAACACTGGAATCATACTACCCACCACTTACAATTATTTTATCATTAATTATTTAACTAACTACAACATAGTGTTTTCCTGTCTTTGAACTTACCATTCTATTCATATAAACTCTTTTCCTTCCATTCTTTTCTTAGATTATTAATTTTCATTATTCAGATCTCAAACAACTGTTTCTGGCCACTCAGTCTAAAGTAACTCCTATTTTTCTATACTCCAGCCCAATGCATTCTCTATACCATCATTCCTAGCATTCAGAACTCTTATCCCACACTGCATTTACTATGTGTTTTTAATATTCATTTCTTATTTTTGTTTCCTCTTAGAGTATAAGTTACCTTGAGATAGTAACTAGATTTTATTTTTTTTCAAACTGCTCAGAGCTGGATGTTTATCCCATACCTAAAATAGGGCCTGATTCATTGTTGGGACTCAGTAAATAGACACATGAGATAGAGATAGAGAAAGAGAAGAGAAACTGGGCTCATTGAAAATTTTCTTACCATTTTGTTTGTAGAAGATAGAACTCTCTATCAGGTACTCAAGGTTATTTGTATGAAGCAGCAATATTAATTGTGTTTCTCCTGGAGTTAATAATAAAGAATTCTGTATTAAAGGTTTTGTGATGCAAAAGGCCTATGGCTTGGACCCAAACATTAAGGCTTTTCACCTTAAATGATTGATTTGGTGATCCTCATTTGAGAGAATCATTCTAAGTATCACCCAATAAGCTAGCCCAGTTCATGGTAGGGGAACTCTTCTATATCATGTACAGAATAGCTTTCCTATTTACCTTGTAGCGTGTATATAACATTGTGTAAATGTTATAGAATTAATTATGTTCCCTCAAAATTTGTATGTTGCAGCTCTAACCTCCAGAAATTAGACTGTGAATGTACATGGAAATAGAGCTTTCAAAGAGGTATTTATGGTTTATAAAGATCATACAGGGAGACCAATCTACCTGGAGTTCTTATAAGATAAAATTTGAACACACCTAAAGGGAGACACCACGGTTTTGTGTGCACAGCGGGATGCCTACATGAAAAGATAACACGGGGGTGGCCATTGGCAAGCCAAGGAAAGAGGGCTCATCTCTGGCATCATGATCTTGAACTTGAAGTACCTAAAGCAGTGAAAAAAAAAACATTTTTGTTGGTTAATTTACCATCTGTGGCATTTTGTTATGACAACCGTAGCAAGCGAATACAGATTTTGGTGCTTAGAAGTACGATGCTGTTCTAACGAATACCTAAAAATGTGAAACTGGCTTCGGCGCTGCTGGATAACAGTTGGACACCTCAACACTAGTTGAGGTGCATGCTAGAAAAAGTACAAAAGAGATCATCGGCAGGAAAATGGATCATAAAACTGATTCTGATGTATTCTCAGACATAAGTAGAGAACATGCTATTGGAAACTGAAATAAAGGTAATCCTTGTTATAAAGTGGCAGAACTTGGGCAAACTGTTTTTGAGCATTTTGTGAAAAGTAGAAATTGTAAGTAACATACTTGTATGTTTATTTCTAAGCAAAATATTGAAGGTCTATCCTGGTTTCTCCTTATTATATCTAAGAATTATGAAAAGAGAGAGATAATTGAAGGAAATGTTAAGCAAAACCAAACCATAACATGAAGTTTTGGAAACTTTCAGTCTATTCATATGGCAAGAAATGAAAATATATGTTCTGGAAAGAAGAACAAGAGTATGGCTGGGGAAAAATAATTTGATGAAGAGATTATAGGTGTGACTCATGTGTCAATCAGGCATCTTGGCAGAAGATAGGAATAAAGATGGACTTATACCAACAGAAACCCTGCCAGCCTGAATTTCAGGGGACAGAGATGCTACAAAATGTAGAATGACCGTCAGACTTTTGTGATTCTATGGTAGGATCCAGTAGAGTGGTCCAGCCACAAAATGCTATACTTAAAAAAAAAAGAAAGAAAGAAAGAAGAAGAAGAATTACCCCAAATTTGAGACTATCTCCTTTAAATTTCTGGAGGGTGGGACCACCTGTCTTTTGCAAACTTCTACCATCCAGAATTATGAGAAGATACATTTCTGTTGTTTAAGCCACTGAGTCTATTTTGCTATGGTGATCCTAAAAAGACTAATATTAATGAAATCAATTGTGTTCTCAAAAAAAAAAAAAAAAAAGGTAAGTCCAAGTCCTAACCTTTCTTACCTATGATTGTGACCTTCTATGGAAATAGGGTCTTTGCAGATGAAATTAAAGCAAGGATCAAGATGAGACCGTTCTTAGAGTGAGTCCTAAGTTGAATGAGAGTGTCTTAATCAAAACAAGACAGAAAGAGAGGACACAGTATGATAGTTAATTGAATGTCTTGGCTTAAATGGGTCATGGGATGCCCCAGTAATGGTTAAACATTATTCTGAGTATGTCTTGTTTCTGATGAGATTAATATTTGCATGGATAGACTGAGTAAAGCAGACTGATCTCCTCTATAGGGATGACCTTTATCCACTGAAGGGCTTCTACCCACTGAAGGATCTTTATCCACTGAAGGACTGAAGAGAACAAAATAGAATCACTCTTTGTCTGACTGTCTTTGAGCTAGGATATCAATCTTTTCTTGTCTTTGGGCTCTGAGTCAGACTGAAACTTACACCATTCATTCCCCTGAGTCTCAGATCTTCAGTTTGGACTGAAACTATATCAGTGGCTCTTCTTGGTCTCCAGCTCGCCTACTGTAGTTAAGATTTCTCATCTTAACTAATTTCAGATAGATAGATAAATAGCTATAATAGATACATAGAGATAGATAGACAGAGATAGATATAACTCCTCTTGGTTTTGCTTCTCTGGAAAATCAAGACTAATAAGCACAGAAACACATAATGTGTATGTGAAGACTGAGATAGCAGCAGCAGTTTGGAGGTATGAGGCCACATAGCAACGGATGGTGGCACAGTCACAATCTGGAACATTAAGGAGGCGTTATCACTGAGCACCTCTGGAGGGAGTGTGGCTCTGCTGATATCTTGAGTTCAGACTTCTGGTCTCCAAAATAGCAAGAGAATAAATAACTGTTGCTGTAAGCGATTCAGTTTCTGGTAATTTGTTATGGCAACCACAGAAAACTAACACACTTTGTCTGAAGTTACATAACTATCTGTGAAAATTTCTAGTTTTCAGCCTTAGTCTTCTGGATACCCAAAACCTTGCTCTTGTCATTACATCATGGTACCATTCCAGGTTTAGCTTTTGTAACATCGATTTGTGTGGGGATCATGTAGCTTTCTTTGAGAGAAACAGCATGTACAAAATATTTTACCCTCCCCAACATGTTTACACATTCATTGAGTTTTATTATGTATTGATTTATCTTTTATTGAATTATAGTTGATTTACAATGCTAGTTTTAGGTATAGGTATACTGCATAGTGACTCAATATATCTGTAGATTATACTCCATTTAGAGTTACTATAAATATTATTTATATTTTATGTGCTATACATTGCATCCTCAAATCTTATTTATTTAATATCTAGCAGTTTGTTGGCTTACGTGTGCTGAGCAGTGTGAGTTCCATAAACAAGAGAGGCATGGCCGATGCTCATGGAGTTGCCAATTTAATAATGAGAACAGATCATAGAAAATGTTCTGATAAACATGTAATTACCAATACAGATATATACCATAGAGTAAGGGAATAAGGCAGGAAGAATGGTAGAATATGTGAGACTATGGATGACAAATTTAGACCTACACTGGAATTTTTCCTGTATTGTCAAGAATTTTAGATTCATGCTTCAGTTCAGAATTAGCCTTTGAATAGAAGTCAGCTTGACCTCAGAGTCTAAATTGAGATTGGTTTGTGCAGAGGGGGTGCTGGAGGCACAGGTTAGGAGCCATTTATTTTTATTTTATAGCAGACTAGAAAAAGGCAAGTCAAATAGCCCACCCTTAAAACATCCAGGCATTTCCAGCTGTGAGTTATTTAAATGTGCATGAGAGCAGCTTAACGACATTTCAGGAGACAGTGTTTCAGGGTGAGAATTTGATATAAGGGAAACCAGAAACACACACTGTCAGAGGCCCTAAGATGCCCTTGGGCTATCCCTGGGGTAGGTAAGGTCTCTCACGGCTTTCAGATCTACCTTCTTCTTGGCTGCCAGAGTGGTCTTCCTAAAGCAGAAATGTCACCAGATTTCACCACTGATTAAAATTTCTTTGTCCACCCACTGCCTCTAAGATAGAGTGTAAGTCCTTTGCCTGACTCAGAAGGACCTTTCTGAGCCTGTTTTCCTTTTTTCTCTAGTTTCATCTCCTGTAGCCTCCCATATCATCATCTTCCCTCCAGCAAAGCCAGGGTGTGAATAATCACCCCTCCTAAGTCTCTCCCCACATACACACATCAATCGGTCTCAAGTTTCCTTGTTTTCCTCGTATCCTCTCCACTATTTCCGGCTCATTTGTCATTCCCAACATTTACTTCTATCATACCCAGTTTCATTATAATTATTTTCTCTGCTCAGACCACAAGATACTCAGGATTTGACTTCATATCTTATCAACTGCTTTTGATAGAAGTGGGGGAAGCAGAAGTGTGTGACTGCTGAGGTTTGGACTTAAGATGCTGAGATTTGGACTTAAGATGCATCAAGCCAAGAGTCCCAGCTAACTGCCAGATACTTATGGGGCCACCTTGGAGCATTCACTGGAATTCAAGCTCCCGGGGGAGTGCCGCTACAAGAGTGACCCCGGGAACATCAGCTGGGGAACTGATCCTCTGAACCCAGCCTGAACTGCTGAGCCACAGAACTCTGAGAAGGAGCAAAATCACCATTACTTTAAGCTACTAAATTTGGGTCAGTTAATTATGTAGCAGTAATTAAGTGGCACAGGACTCTAGGTAATTCAAGCAAAATGGATTCATTAAAGGACTAGGAAGTTTGTAGGAATCTCCAGGAGGAGCAGAAAAACAGTGGTGGGTATGACCCCAACAGGAAAATGAAGCCAGAGAAAAAGTCCATCATCTTGGAGGACTGAGGTAGCACAAGCTGTGGTCATCACCTACTATTTGCCACTGACCACATTTGGAACAGGTAGTGCTAGTGGTCAAGAACCCATCTGCCAATGCAGGAGGCGTAGAGATGTGAGTTCCATCTCTGGGTTGGGAAGATCCCCTGGAGGAGGGCGTGGCAACCCACTCCAGTATTCTTGCCTGGAGAATCCCATGGACAGAGGAGCCTGGCGGGCTGCAGTCCATAGAATCACAAAGACTTGGACACAGTTGAAGGGACTTAGCATGCACTCCTGTGAAGAGCTATAGTTACAACTGCCCCTCCGACAGTCTGGCCAAAGGAACAACCTTCCTGTTAGTGGAGACTGCTTCATGGTCCTTTCTTCCTCTTCATTCCCTTGCATGAGTCATCTCATTGGCTAAATCTACATCACAGTCTGGCACCCTCACAGCAAAGGGATCTTAGAAACCCAGGAGTTGCTATTGTTATTATTTTTTTTGTTTTGGTTGGCAGTAGTTTCTACTTCTTATTGTAAAACACATCCAAATATCAAGAGGAATTTGTGAAGACTCAGCAAGCAAAAAAGATTAAAAAAAAAAAAAGATGGTTATTTATCAAATCCATCTTCATGCTTACTTAGTATGTGGGCTTCAGACTAACCGCACTAGGTTAGAAGACTTCAGAATTTTGGATTCTCTATCATTATAGCTGCACTTTGGTATGGGATTCCCATTCCTGGATTTGCTGGCCATGTTTTTTGTGTTACTGCCTTCCTGATCTCTGGCAAACTCTGAAAGCCAAAGATACAATAGTTCAACCTGTTGCATTAGGATCAAAATTTCAGTTTACCCTGCATCAACATGATGACTAATAAAATGCCAACATCTGTACATTTATCTGGGATCATACGAGCAGTGTGCTATTTTACTTCAAAGTGGAGCGACACCCTGAGTGTTCATTGGAAGGACTGATGTTGAAGCTGAAACTCCAATACCTTGGCCACCTGATGCAAAGAGCTGACTCATTTGAAAAGACCCTGATGCTGGGAAAGATTGAAGGCAGGAGGAGAAGGGGACAACCGAGGATGAGATGGTTGAATGACATCACCAACTCAATGGACATGAGTTTGGATAAACTCCGGGAGTTGGTGATGGACAGGGAAGCCTGGCATGCTGCAGTACATGGGGTCACAAAGAGTCGGACACAACTGAGTGACTGAACTGAACTGAACTTAAAGTCTCTCAGTCGTGTCCGATTCTGCGACCCGATAGACTATACATTCCTTGAAATTCTCCAGGCCCCAGTACTGGAGTAGGCAGCCGTTCCCTTCTCCAGGGGATATTCCCAACCCAGGGATCGAACCCAGGTCCCCTGCATTGCAGGTCTATTTTTTACCAAGTGAGCCACAGGGAAGTTTACTTTAAGGGGCAGTATTTCACAACGATGACTCTCAGACTCTCTAAAACAAGCATCCTGAGGTTTGAATACCAGCTCTTCTCACAGTGCTGTTTGACCTGGGGTACATTACTTAATCTCTCTGGGCTCTGTTTGCTTTTCATTTGTGAATATAGGCTAGCATTAACATCTAATAACATGTTTAATTACATTATTTCCATACATAATTACAGTTTACATTACAAATTACATCATAAATTTACATCGAAAATTACATAAATACATACATTATTTATAAACACAAACACATATCTGAAACAGCATCATATATGCCTTGTAAATGCCATGAGAATATTAACCATCAGTTGTCCTCATTAGTCTCAGTTATTATCAGCCATGAATTTTTAAATTCCTTAGTTTTGAGAAATGAGAAAAGTAGCAGAGAATACTGATGCATCTATGACTCTGTAAACAAATTGTTCGTGTTGAATCAGCAGGTCTGGCTAGTGTGAGCTTTGTGACCAGTTCCCCTCCACATAAAACACACTTTGCTCATAAGAAATCTAATAAGACAAGTAAGTCATGTACTATTGTTATTTGTCTAGACCACGATAATCTCTCAGTATATTATCATTAGTGTTTATAGTCATATGCATGCATATAGCCTTTTCTTTATCTATAGGGGGTACAAATTGCCAGATCCAATAAGAAAGATATGCTGCTGCTGCTTACTTGATCAATCATGTCTGACTCTTTGTGACCCCATGGACTGTAGCCCGCCAGGCTTCTCTGTTCATGAGATTCTCCAAGCGAGAATCCTGGAGTGGGTTGTCATTTCCTTCTCCAGGGGATCTTCCCTAACCAGGGATTGAACCCAACTCTCCTGAAATTTAGACAGATTCTTTACCACTGGGCCACCAGGGAAGCCCCTGTATCACTTACTCAGCTACAATTCTGTAAAGTAGTCAGGGCTTTAACATACATAAACCCATTACACAGATGAGAAAACTGCAACTCAGAAAGTTGAAATGACTTTTGAAAGGTCATACACAATGATAATTGTGGTGTTGGTATTATAAAGTAGCTGCTACTTTCACTCTAACATTTATACCCCTTTGTACTCACCAACCTGACTACAGTAAACTTGTCTTTTCTGCAATTTTCTACAAAAATTTTAAAATCTTATGTCCAGTGACTATACACTACAACTGTTGAATTGCAATCTCTTTTTATAATGTTTGGAACTCAGATGGCATGTGATCTGATCCTAGTAAGACTCTGGAACAAGCAGCTGAAGGACATGTATATGACAGTAACACAATGCCAAGATGTTTAAGAGCTGGAATAAATCTTACACCAATGGTCGTCACACTTTATGGTGTGTCAGAATCACCTGGATGGCCTGTTAAACATACATTCTGGGTCTCCACCTCATGAGACTCTGGTTCAGTAAGACTGGATTAATACCAGAGAATCTGTACTTCTCTCAGGTTCCCGTATGACACCACTGCTGCAGGTTCAGGGGCTACACCGTAAGAAGCAGTAGCTTATAAACATCTAAACTAGCTCAGTCATTTCACAAATAAGGCAAAGGGTTGAGAACTGGGACGGACTGTGAAGTTTATCAGGGAAATGAACTTTGAAGGAGGAATTTGTTTGCAGGCAGCTTGTTGAAAAGTGTTGTCACAAACACCAGTATTGAGGAGGTAAAAATAAGGGGACAAAACATGGAGAAGTTGAACTGTAATGACATGGCAATCAGGTCTTAGCTCAGCCTGAGGAGGGTTCTGGAACAGATTTGGACCTGCAACATAATCTTCAATTGAGGCAAAAGGGTTCCTCTGCACAGCTCCTCCCTTCTCTCACATTGACTGGTCTTCGGATGTCTTCTGCTTGCCCCACCCATCCTTCCCATCACCAGTGTTGGACTCCAGGCACCCGGGAGAATGTGTCCCTGGGTCCCAGAGCCCTGCTGTCTTTTTCCCACAGGATACTAGGAAGAACACAGGTGCTAGAGTTGGTAGTTCAGACAGGTTGCCTTGTTTGTCTGTATGGTTGTTCAGTCACTAAGCTATATCTGACCCTTTGTGACCCCCATGGACTACAGTATGCCAGGCTTCCCTGTCCTCACTATCTCCCAGAGTTTTCCCAGACTCGTGTCCATTGAGTTAGTGATGCCATCCAACCATCTCATCTTCTGTTGCCCCCTTCTCCTCCTGCCCTCACTCTTTCCCAGTGCAGTCTGTGTTGTCTGTGTGTTAGTTGTTTGATTTGAACTTTGAACACTATATCTCTAAACATGATAAGAAACGAAAAAAAATTTAGGTTTCTCTATACTTGAGTTTGAATTCTCTCTCTACCATATAAAAGCCTTGTGGCATCGATTCGCTTAATGTTTCTCTCAGGCCTGTTTCCTGATTTGCCAATAGTCGGTAATAACAGGGATCACGTGCCCTTTCATTTTATTTTGTTGTTGTTCAGTCACCAAGTCGTGTGACCCCATGGACTACAGCATGCCAGGCTTCTCTTCATTTTATTTACTTTTTTATTTATTTATTTGGCTCCCTGGCTTGTGAGATCTTAGTGCCATAACCAGGGATTGAACCTCAGCACTTGCCATGGAAAGCGCTGAGTCCTAACCTCTGGACCACCAGGGAATTTCCTATTTACCCTTTTAAAAGGGAGCAGACTTTAACAAGTGTTTGGTAAGCAAAGGTGCTCTGTAAATGGTCATATTAATTCTTTAATCATTATCTCTTGCTATGTAACTAATCATCTCAACTTTACTGGTTCCAGAGGTGAACATTTATTACTTTGCAGTTTCTAGATATTGAGAAACCTAGAGAAGGTAAACTGACGATTTTTAACTCAGGGTGTCTCATGTGGTTGCAGCCAAGATGTTTGCCTGGTTTCCAGTCATCTGAAGACTGAACTGGCTGGAGGTCCCATACCCAAGAGGGCCCACTCACATGTCTGGTGGTAGGAGGTCTCAGTTCTCACCATATGAACAACAGTGCTGTTCAAGTGTCCTCACGGCATGGTGCCTGGCTTTCCCTGGTGAGACTGACCCAAGAGAGCAAGAAAAAAGGCATGTATTTTTATGTCCTATCCTCAGAAACCATGCTCCCTAATTTCCACAATACCTTATTCACCACCCAGCTCAGCCTTACTCAGTGCAAGAGGTCACTAAGAAGAGGTAAGAATCACTATGGACTACTTTGAAGATTGGCTGCCAATAGCCCTTAATACAGGTCTGCTTTAGTGGCTTGAGGACAGAGACATCTCTTTCTGCCTAAGAAGATTTGCCACTTCCTCAAGATGTTTGCCACTTCCTCTGTTTCTTTTTTTAATGTTTTGATGTGGGCCATTTTTAATGTCTCTATTGACTTTGTTGCAACATTGCTTCTATTTTACATTTTGGTTTTTTGGCTGAAAGGTATGTGGGATCTTAGCTCTCCGACCAGGGATTGAACCGCACCCCCTGAGTTGTAAGGTGAAGGCTTAGCCATTGGACCACCAGAGACGTTTCAAGATCATCTCTCTCTTAATTGGAAGCAAAGGGTCTTAAAGGGTCTAGTTATTGTCACCCAAGGAGAAACTAAACTGATAGGAATTACTGACTGTCAAGGGTTCTGGCTCATACTGAACACAAATATCATATCACTTATATGTGGAATCTAAAAAAAAAAAAGGCACACATGAACTGATTTAAAAAATAGAAATAGAGTTATAGATATAGAAAACAAACATGGTTACCAAGGTGTAAGATGGGAGGGATACATTGGATACATGGGATACATTAGATATATATTATATACAATATAATATATATATTATCATATATAAAACAGATAATAAGGACTTACTACATAGTACAGGGAACTCTACTCAATATTCTGTATTGATTTATATGAGAAGATAATCTAAAAATGGGTGAATAAGTGTACAAATGATTCACTTTTCTATACACTTAAAACTAACACAACATTGTAAATCAACTATACTCCAATAAACAGTAATAAAAAAAAGCATAAAATTTGAATTGTTGAAGAGAATATCAATTCAGATCAAACCTGCTGTGCTGTTTGAGGTTTAAGTGAAAAAGTAAGACTTTTTACTTTCTTCTATTTTTACTGCTTCATTTCTTTGGCTGAACCCAGGTCATATGTATTTTTAGGTATGTTTACCAGATGAAAACCTATTACCAGAGGAAAAGAGACCTCATAGAGATTTAATTTTACCTACTGGAAAGTTAGTAAAGGAAGTTTTTCCAACAAAAATCTGTGATAGTATCAATATTTAATATCATCTCTTGTTAAATTCACCTGCTCAGTCTTTGCCTTTGCACCAAAGAGTGGCCCTTAATTTATGGCAAAGAGTGCATCTGAGTTTTCAGAAGAGACATAATTTCAGAAAGAGGAAAAATATTCTGTATATAAAAAGAAATCTATTTATCTCATTAATCTTTTTTATTAAGAGTTTCTCTCTACTAAAATGAACAGCCTGTTATGTGAGAAAAGGCTAAACATCTAAATCTTGCTTTAATGGTGATAAAACGTATTATTCATATTAACAACCCCAAGGTTATTTTTATGTGCATATAATGGTTGTGCTGATCTGCTTTCAGGACATAATAATCCAGATTTTCCGCTCAGCAAGGCATCTTATTCATTTAAATTTACTGCATACATTTAGAAATATATATCAGCAGTGAATACAACCTAAATTGCCAGGTACAATACTGCAAACAAGAGCCTAAATTAGAAGGAAGACTAAATATAAAGTTGGCTGTAATAAAAGTGCTTGCCTGACATAGCTGGAATAGAAGGAAGAGCCCCACACTCAAGTCAGAAGACTTGGGTTCTCTTTTCCCCCTTCCTTTCAACAATTGTGAGACTGTGACCTTGGGAAAATATTTGACCTTGACAACTCCCTGACTCCTTCACTCAAAGTAGATCTGTTAGGCCTACTAAACTCACCTGAATTATCCATGGAAGTTAAATTCTTCTGATGGAGATAAATACATGAACAACTTATTTTATTCCAGTCTTCCCAAGTGGCACAGTGGAAAACAATCCATCTGCCAATGCAAGAGATGCAAAATATATGGGTTTGATCCCTGGGTCAAGAAGACCTTTGGAGTAGGAAGTGGCACCCAACTCCAATATTCTTCCCTGGAGAATCCCATGGACAGAGGAGCCTGGTGGGCTATAGTCCAGGGAGTCACAAAGAGTCAGACATGACTTATTTTATTTGTGAAGTGAGTAATTTATTCACAAAGTTGACAATTTATTCACTGATGTCAGGTGTCATTTGGCTATTACTGGGATCTGAGAACACAGGACTACTAGACAGGATGTGCTGCTATTCTTCTGGCAGATACAATAGAGTGTAGAAATTAGAGAAATAATTCAGATTATGATGAATGTCATGACTCACGAAGCATGTCATCCGTGGAAGCCCATACAGAGCTTTAGGGGGATCTGACCATATTCAGGAGGACCAGAGAAGGTCCAGGATCTGTCCACAAAGAACAGCAAGAGAACTCAGTAGTAAATGGTACCTACCCTGAGTACTGCTTGGCCTACAAAGTAAAGCCTTATCCGACTGGGAAAAAATAGTTTTACCAACACACCTAGATGTTCAAAGTTTCTCAGATATAAATGGTGGGAAAAGGACCCAAGATAGAACATCTAATAGGCACCTTTGGATAAATAAGGATCATGGGTGCTGTGACTGAACCTGTAATTCATCAAGACAGCAGAGAGATGCAGAGACATCACTTTGCCGACAAATGTCCGTATAGTCAAAGCTATGGTTTTTCCAGTAGTCATGTATGGATATGAGAGTTGAACAATAAAGAAGGCTGAGTGCTGATGAATTGATGCTTTTGAACTGCAGTGTTGGAGAAGATTCTTGAGAGTGCCTTGGGCAGCAAGGAGATAAAATCAGTCCATCCTAAAGGAAATCAGTCCTGAATATTCATCGGAAGGACTGATGCTGAAGCTGAAGCTCCAAAACTTTGGCCACCTGATATGAAGAGTCGATTCATTGAAAAATACCCCTATACTCAGAAAAGATTGAAAGCAAAAGGAAAAGAGGGTGGCAGAGTATGAGATGGCTATATGGCCTCACCAACTCAATGGATATGAATTTGAGTAAACTCTGGGAGATAGTGGAGGACAGAGGGACCTGGTGTGCTGCAGTCCATAGGGTCACAAAGAGTCAGACATGACTTGGTGACTAAACAACAGCAGCAGTGGTAGCACAGGGATGTGTTACAGGAGACCTAGGAAGAGATAAGGCACCCCTAAACACAACCTCTGAGGCTTCCCAAGTAGCAAAGTGGCAAAGTATCTGCCTGCCAAGCAGGAGATGAGGGTTCAAACCCTGGGTCAAGAAAATCCCTTGGAGAAGGAAATGGCCACCTACTCCAGTAATCTTGCCTGGGAGATGCCATGGACAGAGGAGCCTGGAGGGCTATAGCCAATGGGTTCACAAAGACTTGGACACAACTGAGTGACTGAGCATGCACGTCCATGAAAGTGAAAGTAGGTGAACATGAAAGTCGCTCTGTGGTGTCTGACTCTTTGCAACCCCACGGGTTATATAGTACGTGAAATTCTCCAGGCCAGAAAGCTGGAGTGGGTAGCCTTTCCCTTCTCTGGGGGATATTCCCCACCCAGAGATCAAACCCAGGTTTCCCACATTGCAGGTGGATTCTTTACCAGCTGAAGCACAAGGGAAGACCAAGAACACTGGAGTGGGTAGCCTATCCCTTCTCCAGCGGATCTTCCTGACCCAGGAATCGAACGAGGGTCTCCTGCATTGCAGGCTGATTCTTTACCAGCTGAGCTATCACGGAAGCCCATATGCATGCCCATAAGACCTAAGAAAGGACTGAGGCAAATGTTCCTGGTGCCGTCCATGGTCTGCATTTCTGACTGTGCTCTGCTTAAACCTTTAGCTGTGACACTGAAGGTGGGTACTTCCAAAGCAGACAGTTCAGCTCCAACTCTGTATTTGTCAATTGCTCTACTTCTTGTTTTGTAACAGGTAAAACCGGGCCAATGTCACTATTTAAACACAGCATCTTCTCTTCATCCCCAGTGCCATTCAAAGTTGTTCACTGCCCATAAGGACTCAACTATAATAAACAGTCTCCCAACTAAGCATGCTTTACTAATATGCCTGCTAGCAGACGGCATACTGTAACAATGAGTATTGCAACAAGTCTTTCTTGCATGCACATGATATACAAAGTTTCTGAAGTGCGATATTCCATTTAAATCCTAAATAGCAGAGCTATTACCAATTCTATTATATATATATATATAAAACATATATATTATATAATTTATATAAATTTATATAATTTATAAATATATATAGTTATATATAAACATATATATTATATAATTATATATATTTTATTTTATATATTTATATATTAATATTATTTATATATTTTTATAGTATATATGTATTTATATATATTAATATTATATATAAAATATAAATATATATAATTATATAATTTATAAATTTATAAAATAATATATAATATAATATAAATAAATATAGATATAAAATAATAATGCTATAAAATATAAATAATATATATAAATATAAAAAAGAAACAAAGGTGTCTGTCTGAGATAGTGGGGTCATGCTTTGAATACATATCTGTGGTGTATTTTATATAATGCAGGTATCTTTTAAAGTTGGTTATTTATTTATTTTGGCTGTGCTCTGTGGCATGTGGGATCTTAGTTCCCTGCTCAGAGATCGAACCCATACCCCGTGAAGTGGAAATATGGTGTCTTTACCACTGGACCACCAAGAAAGTTCCTCTGTTGGTTTTCATATTGTCCATATTTTAGATGAAGATCATGGAGGGTTTCAATTTTCTCCCAAATGTATTCATTTGTTTTTAGATATTATAATTGCCAGTGAGTTATGGCAACCCACTCCAGTATTCTTGCCTAGAGAATCCCTTCAACAAAGGAGCCTGGCAGGCTACATTCCATACGGTCACAAAGAAGTGAACGTGCCTGAAGCTACTTAGCATGCCCGCATGCATTATAATCGCGTTAAGGTTGTTAAGGTTTTAAGATTGTTACATACCAGCTAATGACCATGGAAAGTCATTTTTTTCAGAAATGACCTCAGTTTATTCATTAAATGGTGAAAATAACACCAACTTCCATAAATGTTCTAAGGATTAAATAATAAAAATACATATAAAATGTCTGACATGGTGTTTCCCAGGTGGCTCAGTGGTGAAGAATTTGTCTGCCAATGCAGAAGGTGGCAGAGACGCTGGTTTGACTCCAGCATTGGGAAGATTCCCTGGAGAAGGAAATGGAAACCTGCTCCAGTATTCTTGCCTGGGAAATCTCATGGATAGAGGGGCCTAGTGAGCTAATGTCATGGGGTCCCAAAGAATCAAACACAACTCAGCATGAACACACACACAAAAGCATAATTGCTGAGATCTTGGAACCGGCAATGAGTAGAGTCTGGATTCTAAAGCTGGTCCACTGACCCAAGATTAGGCTCGTTAACAACTCAGTTATCCTTTCTGATAGTTTTTGCCTCATCTATACAAAAGAGTATTCTGCCAACCATCCTGCATCATGCATGTGTGTGTCTGCTCAGCCACGTCAGACATGCCTGACTCTTTCCCACCCAATGGACTATAGCCTACCAGGCTCCTCTGTCCATGGGATTCTCCAGCAAGAATACTGGTGTGGGTTCCCATTCCCTTCTCCAGGGTATCTTCCTGACCCAGGGATCGAACTGGCATCTACTGCATCTCCTGAATTGTAGGCAGATTCTTTACCCAATAAGCCACCTGGGAAGCCCATCATGCATATGTTCAGTTCAGTTCAGTTCAGTTTCTCAGTCATGTCCGACTCTTTGCGACCCCATGAATCACAGCACGCCAGGCCTCCCTGTCCATCACCAACTCCAGGAGTTTACTCAAACCCATGTCCGTCGAGTAGGTGATGCCATCCAGTCATCTCATCCTCTGTCGTCCCCTTCTCCTCCTGCTCTCAATCCTTCCCAACATTAGGATCTTTTCCAATGAGTCAACTCTTCACATCAGGTGGCCAAAGTATTGGAGTTTCAACTTCAACATCAGTCCTTCCAATGAACACCCAGGACGGATCTTCTTTAGGATGGCCTGGTTGGATCTTCTTGCAGTCTAGGGACTCTCAAGAGTCTTCTCCAACACCACGGTTCAAAAGCATTAATTCTTCTGTGCTCAGCTTTCTTTATAGTTCAACTCTCACATCCATACATGACTACTGGAAAAATCATAGCCTTGACTAGACGGACCTTTGTTGACAAAGTAATGTCTCTGCTTTTATATATGTTAAGTTGGTCATAACTTTCATTCCAAGGAGCAAGCATCTTTTAATTTCATGGCTGCAGTCACCATCTGCAGTGATTTTGGGGCCCAAAAAAATAAAGTCTGACACTGTTTTCCCATCTATTTGCGATGAAGTGATGGGACCAGATGCCATGATCTTAGTTTTCTGAATGTTGAGCTTTAAGCCAACTTTTTCACTCTTCTCCTTCACTTTCATTAAGAGGCTTTTTAGTTCCTCTTCACTTTCTGCCATAAGGGTGGTGTCATCTGCATATCTGAGGTTATTGATATTTCTCCCTGCAATCTTGATTCCAGCTTGTGCTTCTTCCAGCCCAGCGTTTCTCATGATGTACTCTGCATATAAGTTAAATAAGCAGGGTGACAATATACAGCCTTGATGTACTCTTTTTCCTCTTTGGAACGAGCCTGTTGTTCCATATCCAGTTCTAGCTGTTGTTTCTTGACCTGCATATAGGTTTCTCAAGAGGCAGGTCAGGTGGTCTGGTATTCCCATTTCTTTCAGAATTTTCCACAGTTTATTGTGATCCACACAGTCAACGGCTTTGGCATAATCAATAAAGCAGAAATGGATGTTTTTCTGGAACTCTCTTGCTTTATCGATGACCCAGCGGATGTTGGCAATTTGATCTCTGGTCCCTCTGCCTTTTCTAAAACCAGCTTGAACATCTGGAAGTTCATGGTTCACGTATTGCTGAAGCCTGGCTTGGAGAATTTTGAACATTACTTTTACTAACGTATGAGATGAGTGCAATTGTGCGGTAGTTCCAGCTTTGTTTGGCATTCCCTTTCTTTGGGATTGGAATGAAAACTGACCTTTTCCAGTCCTGTGGCCACTGCTGAGTTGTCTAAATTTGGTGCATATGCAAAAATCATGCATATGAATATTGTCTAAAAGAGCATTTCCTACCCACAAGCATTTGTGAGCATCTACTCTCTACCAAGCACTCTGCTTGGAGCTTTGCATACAAAAGAGAATAAGACTAAATACCTATCCAGAGGATCACTCAGTCCAGTGGTGGGAAAATGGGAACAAACAGTTACAACGTTTTGGCTTGTGTCTTTTTAGGTTAAGTGATAGAAACTGCTGTATATCTATGTTAAAACCAGCTGACTATCAGCAATTTCATATGTTTGAAATTGATGCATCAGGTATATGCTGTGGTCTGCGGGGCAGACTTGTAAATTTTGACTAATATTATTGCTATTCTGGCACATATTTCTAAAAAAAAAAAATCTACAGGAACCACAGAAGTGGGTTTGAGTTAATAAAATGTGGGGAAGGCAAGAATTGTTGAACTGGATCCTCTTCTAACTTTGAGACGTGCTTGCAAAGTGATCCCTCAAGAATAGGCTTACTTAGCCAATTTTAGACTGCCAGGCTCCTCTGTCCATGGAATTCTATGGGCAAGAGTACTGGAATGGATTGCCATTTCATTCTCCAGGGGATCTTCCCCACCCCATGATCGAACCCAGGACTGTCATATTGCAGGCAGATTCTTCACCATTAGAGTCATCAGGGAAGCCCACATGGAGAGACAAGAGAACATAAATATGAGGGTGTGTATGTGCATGTGTGAGTGTGTGAGAGAGGAGACAGAAAGAGAGAGACTGATAAACAGAGAGAAACTGAGGTTACTGTCTGATGAGCTCATGAAGGCAGGGGCTTCCTTGCCATGTTGCTCTCAGCGAGAACTGCATGTCTGTTGATTAATTTACTTTCTATAAAAGAGCTATTTTTGAAAACTGCTTGAGGATTCAAAAGAAATGTAAATGAGTAGTTGGAAAAATGTAAGTGCCAGGGAAACAAAATATGTGGAAGAACTTATTCTATTTTATGGGTGCTGATATGAATGCCAGGTGCCTCTTTGTAACTAGATACCCTACTGCCTTAAGGTGTTTTAAATAGCTTTAAAGGGATTTATTTTCACATCAATATGATATTGAGGAAGCTTTATTCATTAAATGCTTTTTCATTCGATATTGAAATCCTTGGGGGTACAATGTATATTCTTACATATGAGCATGTATCATAGAAATTTAGCTGTTTAGGCAGGAAAATAAATGTTTGTGTAAGGAATATAGTGTTTTGTATCTAGAGAAAACTGGGCAGGGAGCCAGGAAATGTGGACTTTAGATATTAACAGTAATAAAGGGACAGTAGACAACAGTCAGCAAGCACCCATTATATGATGTGTTGGAAGACATCTTACACGTTAACTCATGTTAACTCTCTCTAGCAAACACAAACACTAATTTTTCACCTAATAAGGCTCAGATTATGTCTGTATTTCAAGCCCACGGTATAATGCTGAGTCCCTTGTGCATGTGTACATGTTAAGTCGTTTTAGTTGTGTCCGACTCTTTGTGACCTATGGATTGTACCTGCCAGGCTCCTCTGTCCGTGGGATTCTCCAGGCAAGAATCCTGGAGTGGGTTATCTTGCCTCCTCCAGGGGATCCTCCCCACCCAGGGATTGAACCTGTGTCTCTTCCATCTCCTGGATTGGTAGGTGAATCTTTACCACTAGTGCCACCTGGGAAGCCCTGAATCCATTGTAGTTTTTCATTAAATATTAGTTCAGTCAATAAGTGAGTGAGTGGGCAAATGCATGAAATTAAGTCTTAATTTTGGTAGCTCAAAAGCCAATATAGCCTGGGCGAAAAAAAACCAAAACCTGTTAAAAATTCAATACTACTTTAGAAGGAAAAGAATCATCAAGACTAGGATGTATTAGTGAGGTTATTGAACAGAAATGGCTGAGTTGCTTGCATTTTTATTGCTTTATGTTTTGCAAAGCAAGCCAGAAACATCACCCCTTTGAATCCTCCCAAGAACCTTATGAGGCTACAATTTTCTCTCCTTTTCTTCATGAAAACAAAACGCAAAAATTTGCATGACTTTCCCAAAGTCATGCAGTCAGTTTGCAATTATCTAGTTTATTGTAGTACTCTAAAAATACACATTAAGTGATATGCCTAAATCAAAATAAAATCTTTTGTTTTCTTATGTCAAATCAGTTTATTTGTTCATGATGTTGTTATGGGATTATGAAGGTAGCATTTAACAATTCAAGAAATGTGAGAAGCAAAATAATAAAAAGACTCTATACTTGATTTGCTGGGTGGGAGGGGGAATGAAGAAAATATGGATTTTTTTATAAATGGTAATCATGAAAATAGGAGTATTTTGGAATGAGATTAATGACTCTCATTTGAGGCTTGTTGAGTCTTAGTTACTGATGGGTTATCTATGTGGAACTGTTGAGCAGGAAAATAGAAATGCAGTCCAGGAGATCTGGAGAAGGCTCAGGGCTGAAAAAAATATTATTTGATTCTAATCATCACAATGACAACATAAGTGATTCTGCAACAATTGCATGAGATTTCCAAGGGAGAATATATAGAAGAAGAAAATTTGATAATGTTATTGCATTTAACACCTGCTACTATTATCTATTGGGGCTTCCCTGGAGGCTCAGATGGTAAAGAATCTGCCTGCAATGCTGGAGACCTGGGTTTGATCCCTGTGTTGGGAAGATTCCCTGGAGAAGGGAATGGTATCCCACTCAGTATTCTTGTCTAGAGAATTCCATGGACAGAAGAGCCTGATGGACTACAGTCCAAAGGATTGCAAAGAATTGCACAGGACTGAGCAACTAACACACACTTTTATCTACTGTTTACACTCAGAACATTAATGTCAGGAAAAGATTGAAATTGACTGTGTCACCCTGTTAAATCTTGGCATGAGTATGTGTTTATGCATGCATGTGTGTACATATGTGTGTAACACCAAGAAAGAACATCACATTCAATGTAAGTGGCATTGTATTACACCTGCAGTGTTTCCCCTAGGAAGCTGAAATATGGCTTCACCAAAACCCTGAGATAAAAGGCAGCCCACTAAATTTCATTCCAAGCTTTAAAAGTTGTCTCCTCTGGTGATAAAGTATACTTCAGACATCTACAGATAACAGTGATAATCTGCACTAAGTTTTTCAGAGAAATTCTCAACAAAAGCTCATGGACCAATAGACAACTCAGAGGATTTACAATTTGCTGGCCTCTTGCTGTGCTAACCCATCACCCTAATTCGCCCTTCGGTTGATTTATATAGAATTGCTCTTTTTCATTCCTCACCCTGTCCTTTTAAACAACACTAAATCCCCTGTGGACACATATTGCTACAAGAAATACCTGAAGAGAAAGAATCATTGCCTCACAATGAAGTGTTGGATGGTTACTTACAAGGGTCTATTCTAAACATTTCTTTGCATCTAGAGGTCATTTGCTCTACTGGTGGGTTGACTCATGCTTTCTGGTGTTTTGAAAACTGTTCAGTTTTTCTCTACTAGGAGGAAGCTAACTTAATCAAGTGGAATGGTAAGAAGTGTGGGCAGAAACGACTTGGTCCATTATCTGCCCTCATAGAGCATGAAAGTGAAGAGCAAATGAGAAAATGTGGGTTACCAAAAAGAGTACAAGTATTACCCAGTATTGTCGTTGATGTTGTTCAGTCACTAAGTCTTGTCTGACTCTTTGCAACTCCATGCATGTGAGGATTCCCTGTCCTCCACTTTCTCCTGGAGTTTGATCAAATTCATGTCCATTGAGTTGGCAATGCCATTCAACCATCTCATCCTCTGTTGCCCCTTCTGCTTTTGCCTTCAATCTTTCCCATCATGAGGATCTTTTCCAATGAGTTGACTCATCAGGTGACCAAAGTATTAGAGCTTCAGCTTCAGCATCAATCCTTCCAATGAATTTTCAGGATTAATTTCCTTTAGGATTGACTGGTTTGATCTCCTTGCAGTCCAAGGGACTATAAACAGTCTCAAGCACCACAATTTAAAAGCATCAATTCTGGGGTGCTCAGCTTTCTTTACAGTCCAACTCTCACAACCATACATGACTACTGGAATAAACATAGCTTTGGCTATAAGGATTTTGTTGTTAAAGTGATGTCTCTGATCTTTAATACACTTTTTAGGTATTTCAGACCACCTGACCTGCCTCTTGAGAAATCTGCATGCAGGTCAGGAAGCAACAGTTAGAACTGGACATGGAACAACAGACTGGTTCCAAATAGGAAAAGGAATATGTCAAGGCTGTATATTGTCACCCTGCTTATTTAGCTTATATGCAGAGTACATCATGAGAAATGCTGGTCTGGATGAAGCACAGGCTGGAATCAAGATTACCAGGAGAAATATTAATAACCTCAGATATGCATATGACACCACCCTTATGGCAGAAGGTGAAGAAGAACTAAAGAGCCTCTTGATGAAACTGAAGGAGAAGAGTGAAAAAGTTGGCTTAAAGCTCAACATTCAGAAAACTAAGATCATGGCATTGGGTCCCATCACTTCATGGCAAATAGATGGGGAAATAGTGGAAACAGTGGCTGACTTTATTTTTAGGGGCTCCAAAATCACTGCAGATGGTGATTGCAGCCATGAAATTAAAAGACGCTTACTCCTTGGAAGGAAAGTTATGACCAACCTAGTCAGCATAATGAAAAGCAGAGACATGACTTTGCCAACAAAGGTCCATCTATCAAGGCTATGATTTTTCCAGTAGTCATGTATGGATGTGAGAGTTGGACTGTAAAGAAAGATGAGCGCCGAAGAATTGATGCTTGTGAACTGTGGTGTTGGAGAAGACTCTTGAGAGTCCTTTGGACTGCAAGGAGATCCAACCAGTCCATCCTAAAGGAAATCAGTCTTGACTGTTCATTGGAAGGTCTGATGTTGAAGCTGAAACTCCAATTCTTTGTCCACCTGATGCAAACAGCTAACTTATTTCAAAAGACCCTGATGCTGGGAAAGATTGCAGGCAAGAGGAGAAGGGGATGACAGAGGATGAGATGGTTGGATGGCATCACCAACTCAATGGACATGAGTTTGAGTAAGCTCTGGGAGTTGGTGATGGACAGGGAGGCCTGGCATGCTGCAGTCCATGGGGTCGCAAAGAGTCGGAGACGACTGAGCAACTGAGTTGAACTGACGTTTACCATATCTTTTCTTCCAAGGAGCAAGTGTCTTTTAATTTTGTGGCTGCATTCACTGTCCCAGTAGTGTAACCTAATGGAAACTTCATATCCTATGGAACCCTAGCTCTAGATGACACATACCTGCAAAAATTGTTCTATATTTTAAAAAATATGAAAACACTGATGATTGCACTTCCTTTGAAGCAATTCAAAGCACATTGGCATATAAATATTTCAGTAAATCCTATTGTAATATAATATATAGACTTCATGTAATCCAGTGATCCCCAAATCTATTTGACCATAGGATCTATTCCTATCTTCTCACTTATTAAGATATGACATTTCTGGTTTGCAACAAGCCACAGTTTGAAAAACCTCACTGGGTTGTAGAATCTAAGCCTTTTCAGGGCAGATATTATATAGTATAGGTTCCATCTTGCATATAGTACTTTGTAGAGTATAGAGACTTTCAACAATTTACAATGATCGGAAAGTGATGAGCTTTATAGATTGACTAATTGTGCTTTAACATAAGTCATTAATAGTAACTATTTATAATTTAGCATTTAATGGAGGCTGTCTCTAACAAGAGGCTCTTAAAATTTCCTCAAATTTAGCAATCACCTCAATAGGTTGTAGAAATCAGAAAAGTTAGCCCAGAAAATTATATCATGGAGATAGTTGGCGTTGTGCATCAGAGCTGAATTGAAGATGGGACATATGTAGTCTTAAAAAAAAAAACAAAACCGAAAACCAAGGTTGATGATTATAAAGAATAGTAACTCGCAGTGGCCAGTTATGATTTGAAATTAATTCAGAAACATTCTGTCTGTATTTTGTGGTTTCCTGGAGGATCCACACATTTTATAAACATTTTTGGTCATGGTCACCACTCCTCAAGAGATATCTTTCAGACATATAAAACTCTTTTTATGCAGTAATGGCGACTGTTTATATAATGTGGGCTCAACACTCTTTGTTAAAATACTTAACCTTTTGGACAGTTCTCCTCAGTTTATAAGGGTCATCTGTGGTGTAATGAACATAAGAATTACAAAGTAACAAAGAGAAGGTAATGTACTCTTTGAATGCTAATACACCCAATGGCATTTAAGTCTATAATTTCTTTTGAAATGATTTGGACAAGTGAGTTTTGATAAATAAATGAAAGGTACTCGGGGGCAATGGATTTCAAGGTAGCAAATGATACAATTAAGGTAGCTATGTCACTTGCCATTATTAACTGCATTCACACAGCAATATATTTTCCCCCAAAGAGATTTAAGTGCAATTGTATATATACGTACGTGGTATCTGACATTAAAGTCACTGTGCTTCATTAGGTTTTTCTACATCCATTCATCACCTTCCTCTGCTCCTTCTATTTTCACTTAACTTTCTTTTAGGACATACTTATTTTAAATATGTATGACATTAAGAAATGTATACAGGAAATGTCTTAAGGAGATTACCATTTATTGAATATGTTATGCATCTTAGGCACTTTATTTAGTGTCTCATTTTATTCTTACAAAAATCTTATGAAGAGTTTTAAAAGAGGATGATGGCAAATAGATGGGGAAACAGTGGAAACAGTGACTTTATTTTGAGGGGCTCCAAAATCACTGCAGATGGTAACTGCAGCCATGAAATTAAAAGATGCTTACTCCTTGGAAGGAAAGTTATGACCAAACTAAACAGCATATTAAAAAGCAGAGACATTACTTTGCCAACAAAGGTCCATCTAGTCAAGGCTATGGTTTTTCCAGTGGTCATGTATGGATGTGAGAGTTGGACAATAAAGAAAGCTGAGTGCCGAAGAATTGAGCTTTTGAACTGTGGTGTTGGAGAAGACTCTTGAGAGTCCCTTGGACTGCAAGGAGATCCAACCAGCCCGTCCTAAAGGAGATCAACCCTATGTATTCATTGGAAGGACTTATGTTGAAGCTGAAACTCCAATACTCTGGCCACCTGATGCGTAGAACTGACTCATTGGAAAAGACCCTGACCCTGGGAAAGATTGAGCGCTGGAGGAGAAGGGAATGACAGAGGATGAGATGGTTGGATGGCATTACCGACTCAATGGACATGAGTTTGGGTAAACTCCGAGACAGGGAGGCCTGGCGTGCTGCAGCTCATGGGGTCCCAAAGAGTCAGACATGACTGAGTGATTTTACTGAACTGAAAAGAGGATGAATACAGCACAATCTCAAATAGCTAGTACAGAGCAACATTAAGATTGATCATAGATCTGTCTTATTCTTTAATGAGCATATGATGTTTTTTAAACATGACAAGTTTTTATTTAAGAAAATATTCCTCCTCCATTCTTAATAATAACATCAATTCAGAGAAGTTCAAGTGGAGCTGATCCTAACCCCTTTAATCCAGAGGAACTTTTTCAGCCTCCTGGTGACAGTGTATGGCCCAAGGTAAGTGAAATGAATCTTAGTTCCCTCCTGAACAATTAGGGAAATAATGCCCTTATTTTTCCTGGCATTACAAGTTAAAAGCTTAAGGTGGGCTTGGAGCTACAGAAAGGATTTCTTAATATGATTCATTAAGAAATGTGTGAAAATAATAGGGATAACTGAATCACTTTGCTATAGCTAGTCAACTATACTGCAATACAAAATATTTTTTTTTTAATGTGTGAAAATAAGTCAAAAGCAAACGGAATCTAGAGAAGGAGGTACAATGGAGACTTCATGTCAAGTTTGAAAACAGGAATACAACTCTGCCCAAAACATCCTTAACCTAAATGCTCCCCAATTATAAAGACAACATAGACCTCTTTTGCTTAAACAAATATGAGTATGGGTTTCTTCCCTTGGAAGTAAAGTATCCTGACTACTATCAATGGCTAAGCTAGTCCCCTTTTCTTGCAGCCCACCATCTCTCTTCTATAAATTTCGGTGTTTGGGACAAGTTGCTTAATTCAACATGCATCATTAGAGTCTTACAAAGCAGAGTGAATTGTAGAAGTATCTGTGAGCATTCAGAGGTGATGACTAGCATGAACCCTGGTGTTTGAGAACTTAAAAGTACTTTGTGAAAGACAAACCAATATGGGACCAAATAATAATATAAGGCAGAAAGATTGCAGTAAGTTCTGTACTAATAATTTAATATGCTGTGGGATTCATTCCCAAGTGACTCAGTGGTAAAGAACTGACCTTCAATGGCAAATGTCTACAGCTGGCCTTCCCTAGTGGCACAGTGATAAAGAATCTGCCTGCCAATGCAGGAGACACAGGAGACTTGAGTTTGACCCCTGGGTTGGGAAGATCCCTTGGAGGAGGAAATGACAACCCACTCCATTATTTTTATCTGGAAAATCCCATGGACAGAGGAGCCTACCACTGAGCCACCTGGGAAATCTAGCCCTTTTAGAAAACATTCTTTAAAATATGGACTACCCAAGGAAAATGCCTTTATATATATATATCCCACAGAATATTAA
This sequence comes from Dama dama, assembly GCF_033118175.1. Classification (NCBI taxonomy): domain Eukaryota; kingdom Metazoa; phylum Chordata; class Mammalia; order Artiodactyla; family Cervidae; genus Dama; species Dama dama. The sequence goes on along the minus strand of NC_083686.1, from coordinate 9,863,813 downwards.
ATTACTAGTATAAAACTTACTGTACTCTTTCTGCCTTATTTAATTCAAATAGACAAACATTGAAAACTGATATTTCTGACTGATGGGGAAATGTGAATATAAGCAGGCAGGCTTGACACAGTGCAGAGCATGTTAAGAAAATATTTGGTGGATCAATATGAGTGAAATCTAAAAAAATTATGTATATCACCATAAGTGCTTGGGAAAAACAGTTGGTTTTTCCATATACTGTGAATAACTGAGAATATGAAATCAAACAATCTGACTTTTAATCAATTGCATTCATTTAGATAAACTAATACAAGGAAAGAATGTGGAGGTGAAAGATAAAATATGGATGGAAGCAAGATTATATATAATTTTTTAAAAGTTATGATGAGGGTAATGCTACTTCCCTACCTTGAGATTCTCTTTGTGTTGTGCAGACCTCCATCAGTATAGCTCTCCCAGCTCCCATCTGCCTCTAAACTCCTTCAAAGTGGAGATAGAGACTCCTGTGGTTGGTAATTTGAGAATAACTGACTAGGCTAGACACCTCTTATCTTCTTTTTGCAGGCGAAGCAGCCTCAGTGAAAGGACTGTTCATGTCCCACACTTATCTGGGCTGGTATCCTACCTATGGAGGTGTATCATGTGATATGTTGCTTTTGACTAGAAGAGTGAGTCTAGCTAATTCTGGAGTCTACCGAGCATAAGTTGACTTTTTTACAAGTGTGTCCACCATAAGCTGTGTTTTCCACCTAGATTTTATTAGTGGAATGATAATGGTGTTCAAAATGATACTGCTGTTGGTATTTTCCATTTATTTGTTATGCTTATTCTGTGGGCAGAGAAACAAGATGCTATTCATTGGGCAACCTAAAGATCCCTATATTGGTGAATAGGCCAGGAAAATCAGGAAATGAGATGGGGGGAAATTATGGAACGAGACACCCAAGGAGTGGTTGATTGGGCTTGTGTGCTGTATCTTCTGTCTTAGGACTTCAGTGCATTTTAATCTTGGAGGTTTGTAGAGGCATATGATAGACTGAGCAGGCTTTTATACTTGTGTGATGGCCTTTTTGAAACTTAGCCAAAATGATTTAGCTGGCTAGAGGGTATTTTGACATTTTGACTTTGGTGGATGACTGCAGCTTTAGGCTGCTTTGTCCAAAGGAAACTGACAAACCTGAATGTGGAGATGGCAGGACGCAGTAAGGTCCCTGGACTTCATCACTGGACCCAGCAGACACAGCTATATAAGAAATGTTGGCCCAAGCAAAGATGTCAGTGACTCAGAAAAGATGATGTCAGAGGCCTTTCTACTGCAAATAAAAACTGTATTTAGCTTACATGGATAGGCAGTGGTGTCCTCAATAGGATAAGAGGTTAGCAAGATTGAAAGTGAAAGTGTTAGTTTTAGTCACTCAGTCGTGTCTGACTCTTTGCCACCCCATGGACTGTAGCTCACCAGGATCCTCTGTCTATGGAATTCTTCAGGCAAGAATACTGGAGTAGGTAGCCATTCCCTTTTCCAGGGCATCTTTCCCACCCAGGGAACGAACCAGGATCTCCCGCATGGCAGGCAGATTCTTTACCGTCTGAGCCACCAGGGAAGTCCTAGCAAGATTGGGAGGGCCTCTGTAATGCCTTACAGCCTAAAGGCATACAGTACTGGGAAAACTTTTCCCAAGCAACATAGAAAAGACAAAGATACAAACATAAGGTAAGAATCTTTCTATGTATGGACACTGGTGTTTTAAACTTCTAGGTACCTGAGTCTTGGGTTCACAGTTTAGTTCAGTTCAGTCACTCAGTCGTGTCCCACTCTTTGCAACACTGCAGATTGTAGCACACCAGGCCTCCCTGTCCATCACCAAGTCCCAGAGCTTACTCAACCTCATGTCCATTGAATCAGTGATGCCATCCAACCATCTCATCCTCTGCCATCCCCTTCTCCTCCTGCCTTCAATCTTTCCAAGCACCAGTGTCTTTTCAAGTGAGTCAGTTCTTTGCATCAGGTGGCCAAAGTATTGGAGTTTTAGGTTCAACATCAGTCCTTCCAATGAATATCCAGGACTGATCTCCTTTAGGATTGACTGGTTTTGATCTCCTTGCAGTCCAAGGGACTCTCAAAAGTCTTCTCCAGCACCATAGTTCAAAAGCATTAATTCTTCGGCACTCAACTTTCTTTATACAGACATTGGTGTTTTAAACTTCTAGGCACCTGAGTCTTGGGTCCACAACAATGAGCTAATAAAGTTATTAGCTTACAGTGTCTAGGCCAGGCTTTGGTAGGCAGTGAATGACAGTTCTATTAAGACTGGAAATGTCTGGACTGATTAAAGTGGCATGTTACATAATTACAAAGAGCTTGTACTCTTTTTAGTGCTGAAATATTTACAAGAAACATGAGACTCAAAGGAGAAAATGGGATGTAAAATATTATGTATGTGTGGACCCCTCCCTAAAAAATAGTTTTCCCAGAGAAACATGGTTAATGAATAGAACCAAAATGAATCACCAGTTAAGATTCATTTCAGCTCAGTTAAAGCATATTTGTTGTGGACTTTGGACAACTGGTATAAACTAACAATATCATTTATAAGGACAAAAGCAAAACAACTTGTTTTGTTTTCTTTCTTCCTATGTCTGTCTTCCTTTATTCAGATACCTCTGAGCTCTGCTGTGATTGACAAAAATTCAACCACGGGTAAGACTCACTCCAAATACAAGCCTTGCTGTTTTAAATTTCAATCCTTATCAAGGGTAAATACACAGTCTAGAAACATAATTGTTTCTGGGTAACCTTTTTGAGTTGGGTGCTGCATGCGTGCTAAGTCGCTTCAGTCATGTCCAACTCTTCAGGACCCTATGTACTGTAGCCCACCAGGCTCCTCTGTCCATGGGGATTCTCTAAGCAAGAATATTGGAGTGGGTTATCATGCCCTCCTCCCAGAGATCTGTATTCACCTCTAAATTCAGTGTATATAGAGCCAATACTCTGATACTCATGGGTGCCTATTTCACCTCTTCAGTTCAGTTCAGTTCAGCCAATCAGTCGTGTCCAACTCTTTGTGACCCCATGAACTGCAGCATGCCAGGCCTCCCTGTCCATCAACAACTCCCGAGTCCATCCAAAACCATGTCCATTGAGTCAGGGATGTCATCCAACCATCTCATCCTCTGTCGTCCCCTTCTCCTCCTACCCCCAATCCCTCCCAGCATCAGGGTCTTTTCCAATGAGTCAGCTCTTCGCATCAGGTGGCCAAAATATTGGAGTTTCAGCTTCAGCATCAGTCCTTCCAATGAACACCCAGAGCTGATCTCCTTTGGGATGGACTGGTGCAATCTCCTTGCAGTCCAAGGGACTCTCAAGAGTCTTCTCCAACACCACAGTTCAAAAGCATCAGTTCTTCAGTGCTCAGCTTTCTTCACAGTCCAATTCTCACATCCATACATGACCACTGGAAAAACCATAGCCTTGACTAGACGGACCTTTGTTGACAAAGTAATGTCTCTGCTTTTTAATATGCTGTCTAGGTTGGTCATAACTTTCCTTCCAAAGAGTAAGCGTCTTTTAATTTCATGGCTGCAATCACCATCTGCAGTGATTTTGGAGCCCCCCAAAATAAAGTCAGCCACTGTTTCCACTGTTTCCCCATCTATTTGCCATGAAATGATGAGACCAGATGCCATGATCTTAGTTTCACCTCTTAGGAATTCTTTAAAGTGAGACTCCTGAGACCTTGGTGATAAATTAATACATTTATGGGAGTATTATCCAGGAAGAAGGATCCCAAGTAATAATTGCTAAAGGAACCCCAATAAATCTAGACATTGACAACCCTCTAGCTGAGACTGAGAATAAAAAGTTAAAGTGAATTAATTTTAGACTTTAACTTCTTTACATTTTAAGTTACAATGGCAAGACAATTTGATTTTGGATTTGAATACCTTCCAACTTTAACATCTTTGGACTTAAAGTATAATGAAAAGTAATCTTTAAACTTTAATTTCCCCTTGGAAATTTTACAATTAGAGGTACTTTATATTCAAATTTGGGATATGTCCAATTTTTTTGTCATTTTATTATCTGAGTCATACTGTGCATTTTTATTGTTGAGTCTTAATTCAAAAAAAAAAAAAAAAACAACTCATGCAGAACTGTTGGTATTCTGTGTTGAACAGTTTGGCTGGATGCTTCCCTGGTGGCTCAGACGACAAAGAACACACCTGCAATGCAGGAGACCCAGGTTCGATCCCTGAGTTGGGAAGATCCCCTGGAGAAGGGAATGGCTACCCACTCCAGTATTCTTGCCTGGAGAATCCCATGGACAGAGGAGCCTGGTGGGTCACAGTCCATGGGGTCCCAAAAGCTCAGACACAACTGAGCAACTAACACTTTCACTTTCAAGTTGGAATGGGTTGGACTGTAGCCTACCAAGCTCCTCTGTCCATGGGATTTTCCAGGCAAGAATACTGGAGTGGGCTGCCATTTCCTTCTCCAAGAATGGGAAATAGAAAAAAGAATGACTAAGGAATAAGGAATACAAAGTGACAATGGGATTCATGTAATTAATATCCTGCATAACATAATTCAGGGATTTGGGGGGACAAAGTATAAACTACAGTGCAGGGATTCAGCAAGGGGATCACAAAGGAGAAGTGGGTGCCATGCTTCTGTTAATCACCCGCTGATTAGAAGCCACATCAAGCAGTCCAGGCCTTCTCAGTGAGGAAGGGCATCTTCTGTCCTCTGCCCCTCTTTGTTATTTGCCTCGTGTCTCCGTTGCCCAGAATTTCAGAACGAAATAGCAGTGCCATTTCCAGTGTAGCCTCAGACTGCAACAATTTTGCTGAGTTGGTAGTAGCTTTCAGAATCAAACTCAAGAAGACTAGCTTTAAAAAATATTCTTTAAAATTGACAAAAAAATATGTTAACCATAAGATGTCATTTTCCCAAAATGAATACAAAATGGCAGAATCCGGTATATATATCGGTATTTTTAAAGTGAATCCGTACAATGACATTTCAAAAGTACACTGAGTTAGAGGCACCAGAGCAACTTTTACAGGCTATCTGATTTAGGGCTGTTCAGCTGATCTATTGGAGACTCATTCATAAAAGAGGAATAATAATATGTAACTGGGCTGAGGTCGGGAAATCGGGCCAGAGGGTGTGCTAATTTGCCTTCAAAGTAAAAACCTGCAGGTTGATTTTGCAGATAGCCACCCATTACCACCTATACCAGCACATATGTACATATTTTTCATGTTATTTAGAAATATAAATAAGAAGAGAATATCTAACTTAAAGTTTTTTAGAATCTATAATACAAGAGTAAAAGGAAACATGAAATTGATAATGTATTTATCAAAATACAAGCTTTTAACGTGTAATTAAAGAAAAATATACAGTGACATTTTAGACAATTTTTATTTATTTTTATTTATTTTTTTCATTTATTTTTATTAGTTGGAGGCTAATTACTTTACAATATTGTAGTGGGTTTTGCCATACAGTGACATTATAGACAGTTTTTAAATGATTCTTTAAAATATAGTGTGTGGGCTTACCTGGTGGTCCAGTGGCTAAGACTCTGTGTTCCCAATGCAGGGGGCCAGGGTTCAATTCCTGCTCAGGGAACTAGATCCCACCTGCCACATTTAAGATTTTGCATGTAGCAACGAAGATCCAGCATGTCCCAGCTAAGACCTGGAACAGCCAAAATGAGTAAATAAATAAAAATAAATATTAAAAAAATCACAGTGCATTTTATACTCACAGCATATTTCCAACTGGACCAGAGTCTTCAGTAGTTTTATAGCCACATGTGGCTTCAGTTCAGTTCAGTTGCTTAGTTGTGTCCGACTCTTTGCGACCCCATGGACCACAGCACGCCAGGCCTCCCTGTCCATCACCAACTCCCAGAGTTTAGTCAAACTCGTGTCCTTTGAGTCAATGATGACATCCAACCATCTCACCCTCTGTCGTCCCCTTCTCCTCCCACCATCTATCTTTCCCAGCATCAGGGTATTTTCAAATGAGTCAGCTCTTCTCATTTGGTGATCAAAGTATTGGAGTTTCAGCTTCAACATCAGTCCTTCCAATGAATTCCATATGTGACTAGTGGAATCTTTATTGGACAACCCAGATACAGAGTAACGAAAACAACTCCGTGGGGAAATTAGGGCCAGTTAAAGCAAGACAGTTAATATTCTAGAATTGGTATCATGGTTAAAATTCTCATAGGCAATCATGATATGCTCAGATCATAGAACACTTATAACGTTTTAGATCTGGGAGAAACGTGAGAGATCATTTGACCTAAAGCTGTCTTTTTTAGTTGCAGGAATTGTGCTCAAGAAAAGATACATGACCTACAAAGGCTGTGCAGAGAACTGACAGTAGAACTGAAAGCAAAGCCAGCCCTCTTGTGTTCCAGCCTAGGACACCCTCTCCAACACAGCACTGTGACCCTCCCTTCCTTGAACCCTGTGAGAGCATTATATTAATACCTACTCTTAAGTGAGAAAGGAAGGGAAGAAACACTCTGGAGTTTCCATAAGGTTCTGGGCGCCTTATATCCACCCACTTTTCTTAGCATCTTGTACATATTTTCATGACCAGTTGCCATCTTAACAATGGAAAACTTGAGTTTTTTTTTTTTTTCTTCTTCTAAAATATATTTCTCTACAATATACATTTCATGGGCTTCCCAGGTGGTGCTAGTGGTAAAGAGCCCACCCACCATGCAGGAGACATGAGAGATGTAGGTTCGATCCCTGGGTCGGGAAGGTCCCCTGGAGGAGGGGCTGGCAACCCACTCTAGTATCCTTGCCCAGAGAATCCCCAAGGACAGAGTAGTCTGGCAGGCTACAGTCCATGGGGTCGCAAAGAGTTGGACACGACTGAAGTGACTCAGCATGCATAGCCTGCATACATTTTGTAGCAAAGACAACCCAACTTGGCCCTCAGGAAGTCAAACACAAGTACTACACTTGTACACTTCTGTGGAAATGCCTTTTCCATTCCCAGGTTTTAAAATCTCCCACTTGGCAGCCTCAGTGATCCATTACCATCAACCTTTGCATTGCATTTATCCTGCAGATTAGATTTGCAAATAAGAATTGTGGATTCTCTCTTCATTCTAAGCTATGTTTTCCACAAGCTGCATTATGTTCCGTGGAGCCAGCTTTTCAAATGTGGAAATTAAAACTCAACCAGGGAAATCATAACCGCTGTCTTTAACCTCAAGGATAGAGTGATCTGTGACACTATGTGGGTCATCAACATCGACAGAAGGCCATGATATGGGTGAAAGGCCTGATGGAATGAAGAAGCAGTTGTCGCGGGTTATATGAATATAATGAGTGATACTCAAGTAGAGATATGCAGGAGCTCTGAGTTGTAATGAAGATAGACTTCTGTACCTGAGCCAGAGGGGTGAATAAATCCTAAAATCATCAGGAGCACCCTCCCAACAGAACAGCACCAGTCTGAGTGTGTGACCCTAGGCAAGTCACTTAGTCCCCTGGTACCCACTTTCTTAGCTTCAAAAGGATGCTCATAATCTATATTCAGCCAGGGAATGTTTACAGAGAGCTTTGAGATGCTAGGATGACAGGCTCCATTTACATGTAAAGTAGTGTTATTCACACCCCCTCCACTGACTACTGTGCAGCGGGTGTATTGAAAGAGGGCAAATGGGGGAAAAGTAAAGCAAAATTAGCTCCTGAATGATGGAAACCTGATTACCCCAAACCAGCTCATTCTGAAAGGCAGGAATCATGCTGCATTCATTAACCATTTCCAAACAGAGTTCCTTTTGAGTGAGCAAATAAGCTCAATGAGACCAATCCATATTCTTTTCAATGAGAAACAAAATCTCAGATCAGAATAAAGCCACTTCAGTTCTGAGCATAATCCCCTTAAAAACTGTTTTCACTCCGTGCATCTGGCTTCCATTAGTCCGCAGCACTGGAAAAACTACAAGATTCTAAATGCACCACTTTAGTCTCAATTTATAATAGATTTATTCATATGTGTACATGTATATTTGCAACAGAAATGATCATTAATGTTATTGGGTTTAATTAATTAAACAGCAGTGGGTTCAATGATTCCTTGACCAATTTTAAATTCTATTGATTACTAATGATATCTAATCATTTAATGAAAGCATCTGTGACATAAATCACAAAGCTTTTGAATGTGTTTTTAAAATACCTAAAAATAGGACTTCCCTGGTGGTCTAGCGGTTAAGACTTCACTTTCCAGTGCAGAGGGTCTGGGTTGGATCCCAACTAAGATCCCACATGTCTCTTGGCCAAACAAACAAACCAAAAAACCTAAAACAGAAACAATGCTATAACCAATTCAATAAAGACTTTAAAAATGGTACACATTCAAAAAATTAAAAGATTTTAAAAATATACACAAAAATGAACAGAAAAAGATGGGTGGGGTGAATAAACACTACCTTTGTTATCATAAGTCATGGAGTATGCTCAAGGGCTTTTTCAGAAAAACTTGCTGGATAAAGCCCCAAGACTTTGAAACAGCATTGTGTTCAATCTCTTTATCTCTGCAATAATGGATTTCCACTCTGCATCTAAAATCCAGTCCAGGTCTTACATTTTTCAGTTACTTGTTTTTTAGCATCTTCATTGTCATTGCTGTGAATTTGTATCTCTTCTCTCCATTTTTCACCCCTATGCAGGCATATCTGTGTATTAGCTTCAGGGACCCCTGCAATAACCCTGGGAGATGTGCTCTTCCCTCCATTATTGCAGATCGGGGTGATAAACAGGGCAAGGTTACACTGCCCAGTCAAGGTCACACTGGGCAAGTGGCAGACTGAAGACTTTTAATGAGCTCTAAGTGACTGCAAGCATATAAAAAAGCACATCACCCCTCATATTTACCTCGCCTATTTGGTATCATTCACCTTGCCACTTACCTTTAACTGTTTTGAAACAATGAAACACGTGCATCTAAAATTTGGTAGAATGGAAATGATTTCTTTGAGTATCTTTCTGAAAAGGTCTTGGCCTGCCTGAATAATTACTGGTGAAATTAATGTCATCCTGCTAACCCCTAAAAGTGTCTGACATTCTTTCTTTGTGACTAATTATTTTACATACGGCACTTTAATTGCAGGATGTAGGAGTTACTTTCTATAAACGCTTAACATTACAAGGGGACATGATCTGCAATCTTCAGATCATTAAACTTACTACCAGGAATAAGCATGCTTTGGGGACCAATGACATTTGTCAAAAGAAGCCCGTGTGTTCTGTGGAGGGCAGGAGGCCAGGCTTGAGAAAGGCAGCCTGATAATTGTTCTATGCTGAGTGCCTTTAATTATTTATTAGAAGGAAGATATGGACGATCCAGGCCTTCTCCAGAGAGGTGGCTATTGAAAGAACAGGATACATAAAATCACTGCCTGAACTGAAATCAATGCCTAAAATAAATTCCCCAGGACACTTTTTTGGGCAGTTTGCAGCCATCACAAAATAGAAACTGAGGAAGCTGCTGCAGCTGGCCTAAATAGATCTTACAGTATAGTTAGTTATTACCTGCCCAGACTAATATGGCTTCCCTTGTGGCTCAGGCAGTAAAGAATCTGCCTGCAATCTGGGAGTCCCAGGTTTGATCCCTGGATTGGGAAGATCCCTTGGAGAAGGGAATGGCAACCCATTCTAGTATTCTCACCTGCAAAATTCCACGGAGAGAGGAGCCTGGCAGGCTACATTCTATGGGGTCACAAACAATCAAACACAACTAAGCAATTCATACTTTCATTTTCTTTTCACATAAACGTGTTCCCCTCACACATATTCCTAGGTATCATGTGGTGCCTAGAGCACCTTCTGGAATGATGCATGTCATTAATGAATAAAGGTCATTGGACAGGAAAACATAGATCTTGGTTCCATAGCTAGATCCCAACCTGACCTGTGTAGTTTTTGAGACCCCAAAATACGATTCAGAGATAGCATGGGCATTTCATAAGTGTACTCTGTAACTTCCAGCATCTGAATAATGGGAGAAATATTGAAAATGCACATTTTAACATTGTACTCTAGATTGACAGATTCAGGATATTTAGGGATGGGGTTTTAGCACTTCATCTGTGAATTTTTAAGCAAACTAGAGTGTTTGTTTTCAGAAATAAACCCTGAGTTCAGTGACCTGATTCATTTGTTCATTTGCTCGTTTTCTCAGCCAGCACACTTAATTCATATTTATTAATACCGACTATGTGCTGGGCACCCCTCTAAATGCTGAGCTTTCCAGTCTATGCTAAACAAAAGTCTTGCTCATGTGGAACTTACATTTCTTCTGGGAACACACACAGAGAACATGTAAATATGTGGCACTGAGGGTGTTGATGTGTTTTGAAGGAAATAGAAATCTGGATAAGAGAGAGGTATTACTCACGCTTGGGAGCACTTTGACTCTAGAGTGGTCTCTTTGATGAGACATTTGAGTAGGAGATTTAGCTCTAAGGGTGTACAACCAAACGTTTCCATAGAGCATATGAAAAATACAAAGGCCCTTGACAGAAGCAAGGTCATCTTGTTTGAGGAACAACCAAAAACAAAACCAAAGAGCAACAATAAAAACTGGGGTAGCTGGAACAGGATGAATACGAGGGAAAGAGTTGAGAAATGGGAGTAGAGAGGCAGGCAGAACAGAGTGAGGGTCTGGATTTTACTCGACTGAGAAAGTATGGGAGGCAGGAAATTTTGAAGACCCCCAAGATAGCAAGATCTCCTCCACAGCTGAACATGCCCCATATAGCCCCTCCCCTAGGCTGTGAGCGTGAACGCTGACTGTGATGGAAAGTCACTGCCGTGAGTCACTACACAGAGGTTTTATAAAGGGAGACTGGTCTCAGTTGTCCTTACCTGAGGTTTGAAGTGAGCAATGTGTCCCAGCTGGTCTGGAAGAAGATGGGAGCTGCTATGAGCTCTACAGATGGAAGGGATTGAATTCTGCCAAGCACTTCGAGGTGCTTGGAAGGAGACCCCAAGTCTCAGGAGGAAGCACAGTCCTGGCCAAGGTCTTCATCACAGCCTGGGAGTCTTCTCATCTCGAGATCCCTAGTTCACTGTTCCTTTACTTCTGACCTACAGTTGTTATTGTTGTTCAGTTTCCTCATTCGTGTTTGACTCTTTGTAACCCCATGGACAGTAGCACTCCAGGCTTGTCTGTCCTTCACTGTCCCCCAGATTTTGTTCAAATTCATGCGTTGAGGTGATGATGATATCTAACCATCTCCTCTTCTGCCACCCCCTTTTGCTTTTGCCTTCAGTCTTTCCCAGCCTCAGGTCTTTTCCAGTAAGTCGGCTCCTCACATCAGGTGGCCAGAATATTGGCGCTTTAGTTATGAGTTAATAAGTAGAAGTTGTTTTAAGCTATGAGTTTGGTAATTTCATGGCTCAAAAGAATACTAATACACAACATTGTTTACAATTGCCAAAACCTACTTGCCCATCAACAGACAAATGGACAAAGAAGGGCAAAGTAAAGATGGAATTTATTCAATCATAAAAAAAGAACAAAATTTTGCTCTTGCAGCAATATGGATTGACTTGGAGGGAATTATGTTAAGTGAAAAAAAAATCAGTCACATAAAGATAAATACTATGTGGTATCCCTTACATGTGGAATCTAAAAAATGCAACTAACTAGTGAATATAACAACAACAAAGGCAGACACAACTAGTGGTTACCAGTGCGGGGGTCCATCATAGGGGTTGGGAAGTGGGGGGTACAAACTATTGGGTGTAAGACAGGCTCAAGGGTGTATTGTACAACACTGGGAATACAACCAACATTTTATAATAACTGTAAATGGAAAGTAATCATAAAAATTGTATTAAAAATTTGAAAAAAGCATGCTACTACAAAAGGAAATCACAGAGGGAAATACTTTGCATAGGGGTGTGGCATGGGTCTGCCTTTGTTTCAAAAGCTAGATCAGGCTACTTTGAAAGGAATGGACTGCAGGCATGCAGGATAGCCATTGGGAGGCCATTGCAACAGTTCAGGGGAGAGATGGTCACTGGCTTTGACTGCAGTGCTATAAATTAAATGTGCAAAAATTAATTGGATTATTTTAGAAGTTAGAAACAATTGGACTTTCTGATTGATGAGAGAGATAAAAACAAAATGGATGTATGTATCTCACCAGGGTTGTTGTCTGGGGCAATCTTAAGAAAGGAGGGAGGTCTGGTGTCCCAGAGAGGGAGGCTTAGAGGAAGAGAGTGCAGACAACGAGGGGAATCAAGTGTTAATTTTGAGACATGTTAAGGTTGAAATGCTCCCAGTTACATCCATAAAGAGATGTTAAATAAGACATTGGCTATAAGAATTTAGAGTTCAGAAGAGATGCTGGAGTTGGAATCTTAATTTATGAGTCATTAGCCTATACCTGGTGCTTCCCAGGTGGGACTAGTTGTGAAGAACCCACCTGCCAGTGCAGGAGACATAAGAAATGTGGGTCGATCCCTGGGTTGGGAAGATCCCCTGGAGACGGGAATGGCAACCCACGCCAGTATTCTTGCCTGGAGAACCCTGAATCCCTGAATGTTTGAATTAACACAGAAGAGGAATGAGATCCTGAACACTGACTCTATGCTAGTAGCAGCTGGTCCTTCCTTGCTTATCTTAGATCCTGGTAATTCTGCTGGGAGCTCCCAAGCCAACTGAGAAGGCATTCAAGATAGGAAGAGGGAATCCAGGAAAACAAAGCATTCAAAGATGGGAGTATTTTAAAGAAATAAATATGTTGAATACTGTACACAGTTTAATTTATCTTAATGGAGAACAGTCATAATCTCACACAGGGCTTCCCAGGTGGTGCAGTGGTAAAGAATTCACTTGCTGATGTGGGAAACGCAAGAAATGTGGGTTTGATCCCTGGGTTAGAAAGATCCCCTGGAGGAGGACGTGGCAACCCACCCCAGGATTCTTGCCTGGAGAATCCCATGGGCTGAGGAGCCTGGTGGGCTACAATCCATAGGGTTGCAAAAAGTTCAACATGACTGAGCACAGTCTATTCTATTTCTCTAAGATTTATAAGAAAATGTTTAATGAGATAAGTTTCATCCTCATGATGGTTGTAGACACTGAAAAGCAATAGAGGACAGAACAGAAGGAAGATGAAAACCTATGCAACAATGCAGATGGATTTCAAGAAGTCTGGATATGAAAGAGAAAGAAGGGAGAATTTGATAATCTGAGGAAGATGTGGAAACAAAGATATTTTAGATTAATTTAAAACTAGATAATGCATCCATATGATTCCTAAACCTAAAAGTATACAAGCTAATTGAGTGAGAAGACACTGCCCATTGCCCCCTCTACTCCAGTTCCCATCCTAGCCTCACCTCGGTATTCACTGATCCACTTCTTAACATTGCCTCACTCGTTTCCTTGAACATAAATAAGCAAATAAAAACATAAGTTCTTCTATGGCTGATTCACATTGATGTTTTTTAGAAATCAAACAGTACTTTAAAGCAATTACCTTTCAATTAAAAAATTAATAAAAAAGACAAACCTGAAAAAGCAGAGCCAATGTAAGTTCTTATCTTCTCACTCTTATCTAAACAGTAGTTATTATTATACAGCCCCATGTCCTTGCATGCTTATTTTGTTTTACTATATATCTTGAGAATTTTCCAATGTCAGCTCCTAAAGAACTTCTTTGTTCTTTTCAACCGCCTCATGTTATTTCCCTGCACCATCGATTATTCAGCCAATTCTCTACTGAAGGACCCTCAACTTTCTCGTAAACTATTTCTATTGCCAATGAGGTTACAGTGGATAACTCTGTTCATGCATCATTTTGCACAAGTTCATGCGTACAGTAAATCCCCAAAGTGGATTTCTAGAGCAAGAATGTGTTGTACTTGTTATAGCAGATGTTGTTGTTGTCTTGTTGGCTTGCTCTTTTGGTCATTTAAAAAATGAAGCAAACTGCATGATTTAAATATAGAAGAAAAGGATCAGGAGAAAGTGAGAGTGTAAAGACACAGAACTGAAATGGATAGGAAAAAGCTTTTCCAAAAGAAGGTCATGGAAGGAAAACTGGAGGGATGAATCCAATGAGAAGCAATCTCTCTGATTCCTTATCAAGAGTTGACAGAGTTTCTCTGTAGATTTGGAGGCTAGATCACCTGCTAAGAATGAGAGGGTTGTGGCTGGGACCAGGAGCTTGAGCAAAGTGAACCAGTGCTGAATTGGATACCATGAAGAAACTGAAAGGGAAGAAAAGGGAGACAGAAGAATCGGCAGGCAATGCTGTGGGACCAGTTGACACTGGAGAGGGTTGGTGTTGCTGTCTACATAGAAAATATCAGAGTTTCAGTGTAAGCAGACGATGTAAAATGTAAGAAGACAATGCTTGAGTGGTATGGAATCAGTTACAAAGAACAGAACACCAGCTCTATCCTCACTTTTCCATTAAAGAGAAGAAGCTTGGCACTGAGGAAAGAACAGACACCTTCTGTTTCTCCTGGCTCTGCCGCTTCACTTACAAGTGATCACAGTGAAATCGGGGCATCTCCATTGTTCCAGGTTTTTTATCAGAAACTTGGGGATTCTTTGTAAGAACTTTATATATAAATGATAAATGAAATATGGGTTAAAAACATATTTGCTTGGGAGAACTAATGCAATGCTATACATGAAAGTCCTTTTAGAATATAACAAACTGACATCATTAGCTCAGTTTTGTTAATTCTTGTCTAAAGTTATATGAAATGTTTGATGAACTTGTAAATAATTTGTCCTCCTGAAAGTACAGATTATTTCTGATCATAACATAAATTATGATTACCAGACATGTGTTTGAACATATACATATAAGTATATATATTATATGTATTTATACTACATATATATAAAGCATATGTACTATGTATATATAAAAATTATATATATAAAGTGTGTATAAAATATATGTATATATATATACATATATAAGTCATGCTTAGATAAGTAGAAAAATAGATAAATATATTATATCTTATTTTTAAACATAATTCCAACCCAGATTCATAAAAAGAAAGATAATTTTCTAAGTTGTTAATACTGTAGTGGAACTTTTTACTTTTAAAGCAAGCACTTGACTCCCACTAGTCTATTACGTTCCATTACTTTTCTCACATTGTGAAAACAAGTTGCCGATAGAACTATAGTGGATATAAATGTGTTTTTGAGTGGATCAGTATATCATGTCCTAGCCCCGTCAATGTTAGCAGAACCAGCTTTCCTGCTGTAGTGCTGAAAGTCCCACGTCCAGGGACCCCCTCAGTCTCCAGCAAATTGGAGCAATAATGTCCAGTTTGTCACAGCTATGCTCTCTTAGTATAGTTTAATTCAGTAAACAGATATTTGACAAGAGCACCCCATGTGCCGGTCACTGGGGAATTTATAAGCATAAATGAGATGTGGGTGGAAAGGTAAAAGCGTTTCGTGAAAGAGCACAAGTTACTGAGTCATACCACTCAGGGCTTGGAATTTTAGTCCTACCATTTATTAACTGTCAGTGCTTAGCTCAGGGGAGACTCTGGATCTCTCGGAGCTCCATGTCCCCAGATGAAATTGTTGTTGTTGTTGAGTCCTTTAAGTTATGTCTGATTCTTTGCGACCCCACACACGGCAGCACGCCAGGCTTCCCTGTCCTTCACTGTACCCCAGGGTTTGCTCAAACTCATGTCCACTGAGATAGTGATGGCATCCAACCATCTCATCCTATGTCACCCCCTTCTCTTTCTGCTTTCAATCTTTCCCAGCACCATGGTCTTTCCCAATGAGTCAGCTCTTCACATCAGGTGGCCGAAGTTTTGAGTTTGCTCAAAATCATGTCCATTGAGTCAGTGATACTATCTTGCCATCATATCCTCTGCCACCCCCTTCCTCTCTTTTTGCCTTCAAACTTTCCCAGTATCAGGATTTTTTCCAGTGAGGCAGTTCTTTGAATCAGGTGGCCAAAGTACTGGATCTTCAGCTTCAGCATCAGTCCTTCCAATTAATTTTCAGGGTTGATTTCCTTTGGGATTGACTGGTTTGATGTTCTTGCTGTCCAAGGCACTCTCAAGAGTCTTTTCCAGTGCCACAGTTTGAAAGTATCAATTCTTCAGTGATGAGAAAGTGAAGATATATAGCAAAGATAGTATGAAAATGGTTGTTGAATAGTATTTATATTGGTTGAAAAGAAATAATCATACTCTCCAAATTCATACATACACCATCCACACTAGCAGACACAAGCACAAGTGCAAACTACACAAACAAATGAATATGTTCCATCAAGGTTGAAGGGCTAGTTTAGTATATGCCTGATGTCACATGATCTCATTGAAAATTGCTCATTGTCCTGATGTTTTTCAGCTGGGAAATTCAGAGTAGAGTGAAATAGATATTAAAATACCACTGGAGAGAAGATGAAAGGAAGCCTCATCTGTAGACACGCTCCCTCCCTTCTGACGTTGAGCCATTACAGGTCCAAGAAGGTATGGATCAGAGTAGGACAACTGGGCTCTGGCCTCATCATTCTGGCCCATTCTTACTCAAGAATGGTTCTGGAGTGGCATTTCCCAGTGTGAGAACACAACTCTGAGGACAGAGCAGGAGAAAAATTTTCAGGAGAGTGGAGAAAAAGTGTGGAGTTAGGAGGTCTGTCAAGCAACAACATTTGTTTTCGAAAAGTGGATGCATTCAGAATCCTGAAAGTGAGCTTTATGGGGGCCACCAAATACCTTCATCAGCTTTTATTTAGTACATGTTACGACTAGAGATTTTTTTTATTCCAATTTGGAAGAACTCTTACAGTAGGACGTTGCCTGGAGAAGTAGAGCTAATCCTTAGGGAGATGTGCCAATGATGCAATTTGGAAATGTCATTGATTTCCAGAGAAAAGTTATTAACTATGTAGGGTAAAAATGTCAGTAGTTTACATGGAAATGAAGGGCTTCAGAGGAAGAATTTATTTTAATTTCTTATAAGACACTTGATATAAACCAAAATGTCAATTTGCCAAATTATATTGAGGAATAGAATGTATCAGGTGCATTATCAAATACTGTTTGCTGGTCAATGCATTTGCTCTCTGTTGACAAATCCATACCAAAAATAAATTTATAATCAGAAAGCTTTTCTTTTTTTTTTTAAATGAGCCTTGAGCCAGAGCAGAGTCAATTAGTTGAATAAAAGCTATAAATGTTATTGAATTGTGCTAGATTACAGATGTTACTAAAATGCAATAGATTACTGTGTTCATTTCTACCACATGGATAGACTTGCTCCCATAAGGGACTATTTATTTTCATAGGATATGATTTTTTTTTTTTTTTTTTTTTTTTTAATCCTGGACTGTGTTGAAAACAAATAAGGATATTTGTCTTAGTAACTGACCCTTCAATAGGGTTTCTTCTGTTATAGTCAAAATTATCTCTTAGTTTAGGGGTCAGTCAAAGTTATGTAGATATTAACACAACTTTATTATTTACAAGTCATACAACCTTTCAGATGAGCACTTTGGAAGCAAATGCAGACTTTGGCAGATATTTTAAATTCAGAGATAAAAATGATACTTAATATAGGATATGTTAAAGATAGCGCTAAGTTGTGTAGCCTGCCAGTTTCCTCTATCCATAGGTACAGTACAATTTCTTTACGTTTACTTTTACTTTGTTCATTTTTAAAAATATCTTTGATGTGGGCCATTTAAAAAGCCTTCATTACATTTGTTATAATCTTGCTTGTTTCATGTTCTGGTTTTTCCGTGGAGAGGCCTGTGGGGTCTTAGCTTCCCACCAGGGTTGGAGCCTGTACTCCTTGCATTGAAAGGCAACATCTAAACCCCTGCACCTCCAGGGAAGTCCCGTCGCTTTTTAAATTCTTATTTATTCTTATAATGACATGAGAATTAGTTATGATAATGATCTTTTTTGCAGATGAGGAAACTAATGCAAGCAAAGTTAGTAAATTTTCCTCTTGTTTAGGGATGGAGATTGCCTTTGAACCCAAACTAACTTAACTCTGAATTTCCAAGATAGATTGATTTTCTTTCCTCTGTGACTGGTGTCATGCTATGTTCTTTGTGTTGCTATAACAAATCAGACCAGGAGAATAAAGCAGTGGCCTTTGTAAGTTAAAAATCGGGAATCCATGTTGGAATTATTTCTTCATTAATGGGCTTCCCTGGTGGCCCAGCTGGTAAACAATACACCTGCAATGTGGGAGACCTGAGTTTGACCCCTCGGTTGGGAAGATCCCCTGGAGAAGGGAAAGGCTACCCACTCCAGTATTCTGGCCTGGAGAATTCCATGGACTGCATAGACCATGGGGTCACAAAGAGTCCAACACGGCTGAGTGACTTTCACTTCACTATGTCATTAATACATACTATTTGTGATCAGTATCACCCAGCTCCTTAGCAAGCTGGAAGTGCTATCTCTCCTTTAGTCTCCTCAATGCAGCTCTACTATTATGTAACCTTCACACTCAGGAAGAGATCACTTCAGCCTCCTGCAGAATGAATAAGTCAGGATGGATTGCATTCATTAGTACATTCTCCTGGAGTCCACGCCTAACTTCCTCAGAGACTGCCATCAGGTGGGTGGTAGCTGACCTACCTTCTTTGAAGTCCTCCCTTGATTGGCGGGTCTGGATGATTCCTGGTGTGCCTCACCAGGTTCCCAGAATAGCTGTCTTCAGGAGGGAGTTATTTTCTCCCTCTTCTTTTTTTGGATTCTCATGGCTCCCTTCCACTTCAGAATCAGAGCAAAGCAAGGCTATTGCATTAGCGCCACAAGTAACTGTTTAACCCTTTTATAGTTTCCTTGGGGGGAATGTACTGAACACAAACTTGTCACTCGCTTTAGTCTGACAATTTTATTTTACTAAGGAACACAACTGGAAACACAGAATAAAGTCTTTGCATCTGTTCTAACTCTGAACTGTAGCAGCAGTACATTGTAAAACTTTACTGTTGGGAAAAATAATTTACCTTAACTCCTTTTCATTTATATACAAAAAAAGGTCCCTAGGCACAGTGATTTATCCAAAAATCTCTAAATAAGGGAGTGGCAGATTCATACTGAAAAAGAAGGAGTAGTAAAAGTCCAACTGAAAATGTTCAATGGATTCTTATTTGTCTAAACTTTCCTAATGAGAAAAAGTTTATCTATTTTTTTTCACTAGCTTTTACTTATAAGCTTTCTTTAGGGTGTTAAAATCCTTCATATCATATTATAGCTTCTTGTAAAAAAATAGGATCTTTCCTTTGAAGAAACAAAATAAAATAATATTGCTCATCAAAAATTTACTGAAGTCTGAGATTTGAGAGGCCTGACTTGTGTTAGTCCCAAACTGTGATTTCTCTGATTAAGTTCAAAATCATTTTTTTTCACAGTGTCCATCATGAGAAGGACCATTTCCAAATGTATTAGAAACAAAAGGAAATCCTCAAGATCACAGAATAATTCTGGGGTGAAGCTTTAAGTTGAAAAGAGTGAAGAAGATAAAATATTCTGACCTCTATGATTCATGTATGTTCAGTTCCAACAAACTTGTCAGATAAGTGGCAAGAAGGCATCTGGGGAAAAAAATTCTAACTGAGAGTCAAAAAGGCACAAAGCCAGGCCCAGAGAAGAAAGAAGCCATGGATGTCTGGGGCCATTTCTGCTATGGATCCTTTTTTTCTCAACTCTATCCTTGCCTCCAAATCTCTTAAACTGTTGTCCACGCCCTACATTTTCTTTTCCTTGGTTTCCCTTTTCACTTCCCCTCTCAATCAGATGTAGCTTCCACCTTCCCTACTTCACCTCTGTTGTCAAGACCTGTGCTAATCCCCAGGCCACAAATTTGAGAACCCTCATTGCTTCCAGTTGACCTTGGGTTCTTGGTGATTTTAAGCATGTGGCAGATAATCCCTCATGAACTCATTCTCTAGCTTTGAAACCAAAGTGTTTCTCTCCTGTGTTTACCAATTACTCCTCACTCTTTACTGGTTTATTCTTCTTCATCTCATATTAGATGAAGAACTTCCTTTGTACTGATCTTAGGCCCATTTCTCAAGGCATAGTCTTTATTTGGAAATATTCTTGCCCTAAAGATTTGAATTTGCTATTTTTTGTTGTGATGATTCCCAAATGTACATTATCAGTCGACTTTTCACCTGAACTTTGTATATCCAATGTTCTGTTGAATTATCCACTCGGATGAAAGATTCTTCAGAGTCAAGATGTCTATAATTGAACTTAGTACCCCCCAAAACATATTCTTCCTCCAGCATTTTCCTACCTCAGAACAAAACTCCACTAGATTAAGAAGCTAATATTCATACTTCTTAGCTTACTCTCTCATAATTAATTATGTAGTCATATTAATTAGCCATCTAAATATTTCCTAAATCTATTCATTTTTTAACTATTACAATCTAACTCCATTTCTTACAGTCCAGAGCTCTAGCCAAAGTCTTCTTCCCTACTCTTGACATTTCCTCCCTTCCTCTTGTCTAAAGAAACTTCTCTTCATTATCTTTATGACTCACTTCAAATACCATTTCTTTTAAGAATTCTCCCTTGACATTCCAAAAGAGTTGATGACTCTCCTTCTCTAGTTCTATAGTAACTATATATACCTTTATTGTATCACAGTGTATAGTTAGATATTTTTGTTAACTAAATGCCCAGCCCCTATACCGGGAAGCAGTCATACTTGTGCCCTTCAAAACCTACCATAGTGACTGGCAGGCAACCGAAGGTTAATATTTGCTTAATGATTGAATTAATAAATTAATTAATGAAAAGCAAGGTAAATACAAGGAGACTTGAGGGCATACATTTTCAATAAAGTAAAAAAAAAAAAAATAGTGCTTGATGACAGACAGTATCTGTAGAAGAATGTCAGTCTGTTTCGATTTGATTTCAGGTTGTCTTTTCAGTATAATATTGTAGGGTGAGTAGAATGACTTAGGGAAAAAGCAATGCCAAAAAGGGAGATAGTAATCCCTGAATCAAGGAGCCTAAGGGGAAAAAAAATTTAAGCAAGAGTGAAATAAGTGAAAATATCCATGAAAAAGTGATTGGAAGTAAAGGTTTCACAGAATAAAATACTTACTCTGTGATGAATGCTTTCTCAGTAAACATAAAATTCTAACATTTTGCTCTTGAAGTAATTATTATCTTCATTTTATTGGTGTAGAATCTGAAGTTGAAGATAAAAATCTTCAAATCATGCAACTGATATTCAGAGCTAGGTCTAAATGATTATAAAGCTCACATTTCTCATGTGAACCTAAGTCACATCTTTGGGAGATGGGATCTATTGAAGTGGATGAAGGTGGTAAGAAGAGGTTAGTTCATGTGGTCCTTGAAGTAAGTCAGGATAAAGCATTCTGAGTGTATGATTGGGAGAGGAAATTTCAGGGGCTTTACCTCGAGCAGGTTCTTATTTTTCTAAAGAAGTGGTCAGGCCATTGTGTGAGAGTGGTGGGTCGGTTTTGAACTTAGAGTTTAGTCCATAAAGAAGGGCTTGTCTTAGCCCTTGTGACCACTGAGAATGAGAATTGGAAATGGCTAGTGTACAGATTCTTCTCCCCCTTATCTTGAGGGAGTTTAAAATCCCTAGCACTGGAGTGCTGCCTATGTAGAATGTTCTCCAACAGAACTAATCTACCAGAGCAAGGGCGAAGGGATTTTGGATTAGAAGGGCAGAGACAGCAAACCTGTCACAAATTGATCCTTATACCTCAAGGTCCAGTTAAAATTTTTCCTCCTCCACTTGGATGTTGCCTTTTTCATAGCATTTATTACTTTTTTCATCACTTGTCAAATTTGTCTATGTGCATGTCCCTATGTCCATCATCATTATTGAAGTAAAAGACGTTTTGGAAGGAAAATATGTTTTATTAACACTTTTATGCCTAGAATGATTCTTGACATGTGAAAGTATGACCAGTATCACTTGTAAATTGAATGGGTGATGAATACCAGTAGAATATGTGGTCATCTTGCTCAGACTAGGAGGCAAGGAAGGGAATTCTTGACATAGAGAACAGGCAAATGTCTATTCCTGGACAACTTAACTCTAAACTAAAATTTAATGAATTCTTACATTTCCCAAGTACTTATGTGCATTTTATCTCTATTTTGTAAAGGCTTAGAAAGATCAAGTGACTTAAAGTGTTTTTCATTCTGGTAGCTTTTGAGCCCATGCTCCTTCCATTTTGCACTGACTTGCTACTCACGATTGGCTAGGCTTCTGCTGGAATAACCCACTGAACACAGAAAAGCTTACATTTCACTCACAGTAACTCCACTATGGGTTACCCTCCGTGGCAGCTATGTTCTGTGTGATGACTCACAGGTGCAGATGGCTTCCCTCTTGCATGACCACCATCTTGGCGCACAGCCTTCTGTCAAAGGCCAAAGTGAAGAAAAAAGAAAGGAGAATGGTGAGGAACTTCTTCCTGCCTTAACCACTTTGACGCAGGTTATTTCCGCTTGCATTTCATTAGCCAGAACAAGCCATAGAACTCTGCTTAATCACTAAGATCTGATTGTATTGTTTATTTGGGGTGGACAGATGGAAAAAAAAATCAAATAATATTGGGTGAACTCATGTTGCCTTGGGTCTCCCTTGTTTAGTATTAAAATAAAAGATATGACTTTATGGGAATGAAGCAATTTGAGAGTCAGGAAGCTAAGCAGTGAATTCAACACCTAAAACTTCACTGATTATCTACTATGTCCTATGCTCTGTTTTACATGCTGGAGATTTGGTGGTGAACAAAACATAGAAGTTTGCTGCAGTGATGGAATTTGTATTCCAAAATTAAAGATGAATACACACATATACACAAGCTATGATGTAATGATTTTTAAAATTTAAGAAGTATAACTAAATGCTTGCAGAAAATTATAGCATTATATGATAGAGAACTTTTCAGTAGCTAAGTTAGATTAGGTGGTCTGAAGGAGGAGGTGATACCTAAACAGAAATCTGAATGGCATGAAGGAACAACTGTCAGGAGGAAAAACATTCTAAACAGAGAAAAGCTAGAAATAAGCTTCTCACCAGAAATAAGCTTGGGTGGCAACAGGACAGAAAATGGGTCATTGAACCACCTCCCAGAGTAATGAAAATAAAAGCAAAAATAAACAAATGGGACCTAATTAAACTTAAAAACTTTTGCGCAACGAAAGAAACTATAAACAATGTGAAAAGACAGCCTTCAGAATGGGAGAAAATAGTAGCAAGGGAAGCAACTGACAAAGAATTAATCTAAAAAATATGCCAGAAGCTCATGCAGCTCAATACCAGAAAAATAAATGACCCAATCAAAAAACGGGCCAAAGAACTAAACAGACATTTCTCCAAAGAAGACATACAGATGGTTAACAAGCACATGAAAATATATTCCACATCACTCATTATCAGAGAAATGCAAATCAAAACCACAATGAAGTACCATCTTACCCAGGTCAGAATGGCTGCTATCAAAAAGTCTACAAACAATAAATGCTGGAGAGGGCGTGGAGAAAAGGGAACCCTCTTACACTGTGAGTGGGTATGCAAATTACTATAACCACTATGGAGAACAGTGTGGAGATTCCTTAAAAATCCAGAAATAGAACTGCCACGCGACCCAAGAATACTATTGCTGGGCATACATACCAAGGAAAACAGAATTGAAAGAGACACGTGTACCCCAGCGTTCATAGCAGCACCATTTGCAATAGCTAGGACATGGAAGCAACCTAGGTGTCCACTGGCAGATGAATGGATAAGAAAACTGTGGTACATATACACAATGGAATATTACTCAGCTATTAAAAAGAACACATTTGAATCAGTTCTAATGAGGTGAATGAAACCGGAGCCTATTATACAGAGTGAAGTCAGTCAGAAAGAAAGTCAGCAATACAGTATATTGACGCATATATATGGAATTTAGAAAGATGGTAACAATGACCCTATATGCGAGACAGCAAAAGAGACACAGCTATAAAGAACAGTCTTTTGGACTCTGTGGAAGAAGGCGAGGGTGGGATGATTTGAGAGAATAGCATTAAAACATGTATATTACCATTTGTGAAACAGATCACCAGTCCAAGTTCAGTGCCTGAAACAGGGCACTCAGAGCCAGTGCACTGGGACAACCCAGAGGGATGGATGGTGGAGAGGGAGGCGGGAGGGGACGTTCAGGTTTGGGGACACATGTACACCTGTGGCTGATTCATGTCAATATATGGCAAAAAAAACACCACAATATGGTAATTAGCCTCCCATTATAATAAATAAATAAAATTTTAAAAAAAGAAAGTGGGTCTTTGAGAATGTGGCAGGGTAAGAGAGAAGAACCGTATTATTAGGTATTGTAGAAGTCAGAAGCGATCAGCTTAGGCAGATGTTTTAAGGCAGGATGAAGACTTTTGAGTGTGATGGGGTACCACTGGGGAGTGTAAACAGCAGAGTGGCATGATCTGATTTATGTGAATGACTGGCACAGTACAGTCTTCCAAACCTTGTACATTTCCTGAACCCACAACACAGAAGCCACAATGACAGACATCTGTGTGAGAGCCAAAGGGAATATCAGAGTTGAAAGGTGCTAAGCTCCATTTGCTTTCTATGGGACTGTCAGAGAAATACACTGTTACTGAAAAATGCCAGGGTTGGCAAAAATTCTCGACTTGTCTAAAAACCTACAGGAAAACTGCAGGTGTGTGAAATGCAAACCTAGTGCTAGCAAATTCAAGTTACTCCAGCTGTCATTTGAGCTGTTGGCATGCATCTGGCCATCCCTTTGACCTATGGAGGGTCTCGCAGTGTCTCCCTGTGAATGAGAGATTTAGTCAAGGTAAGTCAAGGTCACAGTGATGTGTGCTCTACTGGCCCAGCCTTGAAACAAGATAGGGAGAGGAAAGACAAGTAGGAGGCATTGTAGGGAGACGTTTTCATGATGCTCGGAAGTGGCAAGTCAGCCAACAGAGGCAGATGGAAAATTCTCCTCTTGGGCTGTCAGAAGCGCTTCGTGCAAAAAAGCTACTGCTGCAGATGATTTCTTATGTAGATATATGCAGTGATGTAAGAAGTAAGATGGTTTTAGGGCATATTTCAAACCTTATTTCCTGGGGCTCTAAAGTTTAAAGAAAGTGCCTTAGGAACTGCTGTACTTATAGAAAATAAGGGAAAGAAGTGATATTCCAATACACAAGGGCCCTCTGCTCTATTTCATCCAATGCTATGCATGTATCATATGTTAATATTATTGGGGTTCCACATGAAATTCTATTGGATAGAAATATTCCCACTGATAAACAGTATGTTTTGAATGCAAGAAAAGGAAATTTACAGACATAAGGTTGGAAACCAAATAAATCACATATATCTCTGTGATATTTTATGCAAATTTATTTAACCCTTACAAATTTTTGACAGCTACTATCAACCCCAATCAACAATTACTCAAGGTCATATTGTCAGTAGAGGTAAAGATGGGATTTAAAAGTAAATCTCTGATCCCAAAGACCATCCATCCTTTTTATTTTTCATTTTTCTGTCACGTCATGCATAATGACCTCATATACTTCATTCACTGATTTTGTGAGGTCAGTAGATACCACCTTCTCTGAACTGCTGTTTTATCATATATTGAAGAGAAATGTAAGTAAAACTTAATGAAATCAATTTCACTGTTTTGGGGGTCAAGTTGTATGATATGTTCAGGACTGGAAACAACCATAAGTCAAGTGTTATGCTGGACATTTTTACATACATTGACTCAAATAATCAGCATGGAAAGCTTATGATGTGACTGATGACCGATGCTCAGCTGTGAAGATAAGAAAGTTGGATATAGAAGATAGACTTAATCATTTGAGCCCAAAAAGTCAGGAACACATGTAGCTGCTGATATTCTGGGTCTCAGCCCATTCATGTGAAAAGACCTTTACTCACTCACCATATATCTAAAAGGTTCAGCATCATAGATCAAATATAACAAACATATATGTTGTTGTTGTTTAGCTGCTCAGTTGTGGCTGACTCTTTTGCGACCCCATGGACCGTAGCCCGCTAGGTTCCTCTGTCCATGGGATTCTTCAGGCAAGAATACTGGAGTGGGATGCCATTTCCTTTTCCAAGTGATCTTCTAAACACAGGGATCAAACTGATGTCTCCTGCAATGCAGGCAGATTCTTTACCTACTGAGTCACTAGGGAAGCCAAGAAAGACACACATGTTATGTGCTTCTGTATTGACAAGTATACCTTCATAAATACATATGTATTGTTTTTATATAATTGGAAGACAACCTAAGTCCAAAAATATCAAAAGAAGACCAAATTTAATTACTATTTTTTATGTCTGGGTGTTGTATTTAATGGAGTGATAATGTTTGGATTATCAAATCCTAAAAGATGATGCTGTGAAAGTGTTGCACTCAATATGTCAGCAAATTTGGAAAACTCAGCAGTCGCCACAGGACTGGAAAAGGTCAGTTTTCATTCCAATCCCAAAGAAAGCCTCAGATATGCAGATAGACACCACCCTTATGGCAGAAAGTGAAGAAGAATTAAAGAGCCTCTTGATGAAAGTGAAAGAGGAGAGTGAAAAAGTTGGCTTAGAGCTCAACATTCAGAAAACTAAGATCATGGCATCTGGTTCCATCACCTCATGGGAAATAGATGGGGAAACAGTGGAAACAGTGGCTGACTTTATTTTTCTGGGCTCCAAAATCACTGCAGATGGTGACTGCAGCCATGAAATTAAAAGATGCTTACTCCTTGGAAGGAAAGTTATGACCAACCTAGATAGCATATTAAAAAGCACAGACATTACTTTGCCAACAAAAGTACATCTAGTCAAGGCTATGGTTTTTCCAATAGTCAAGTATGGATGTGAGAGTTGGACTATAAATAAAGCTGAGCACTGAAGAATTGATGCTTTTGAACTGTGGTGTTGGAGAAGACTCTTGAGAGTCCCTTGGACTGCAAGGAGATCCAACCAGTCCATCCTAAAGGAGATCAGTCCTGGGTGTTCATTGGAAGGACTGATGTTGAAGCTGAAACTCCAATACTTTGGCCCACCTGATGTGAAGAAATGACTCGGAAAAGACCCTGATGCTGGGAAAGATTGAGGGCAGGAAATTTTCCACTGAAAATTTATAACTAACAGCATTCTCAGGATCCCACTCTGGGAAGGATGGGATACAATGGAAATGAAAAACCGGGGTCCAATCACCCAGTTGATGTTTATTAACCATATAGACCCTTTGTTTCCTTACCTGATGACCCTGCAGGATGGGATGGGGAAGGAGGTGGGAGGTAGGCTCAGGCTGGGGAACACATGTACACCAATGGCTGATCCATGTCAATGTAAGGCAAAAACCACTACAATATTGTAAAGTAATTAGCCTCCAAATAAAATAAATAAATGAATTTTTTAAAAAATGGAATCATAAGAACAATTATAATATTGGCAGTTCAGTTGCTCAGTCGTGTCCAACTTTGTGATCCCATGGACTGCAGCACACCAGGATTCCCTGTCCATCACCAACTCCCAGAGCCTGCACAGACTCGTGTCCATCAAGTCAGAGAAGCCATCCAACCATCTCATCCTCTCTTGTCCCTCTTCTCTTCCTGCCTTCAACCTTTCCCAGCATCAAGATCTTTTCCAATGAGTCAGTTCTTCACATTATGTGGCCAAAGTACTGGAATTTCAGCTCAGCATCAGTCCTTCCAATGAATATTCAGGACTGATTTCCTTTAGGATTGACTAGTTTCATATTGTAGTAAGTACAAAATGAGCCAAGGTTTGTGAAATATGTAGTTGGAAAAGTATAAGTGTGACATACATGTTTTGAGGTGATATCCATTATGTATTTTTTTTGTTGTTGAAATATGGTTGATTTATAGTATTGTGCTAGTTTCAGGTATATACAAAGTGATTCTTTTATATGTATATATACTATTCTTATATATATATATATGTATATATATACTATATGCAAAAATAATATTTCATATTCTTTTCCCTTAGGTTATTCCAAAATGTTGAGTATAGTTTCCTGGGCTAAACAGTAGTTCTTTGTTGGTAATCTCTTATATATACATGTGTGTGTATATATATATATAAAAGTGTATAAATTAATGCCAAACTTCTAATTTATCCTTTGTCTCCTTGCCTTTTTGGTAACCATGCGGTTGTTTTGTATGTCTGTGGTTCTATTTCTATTTTGCAAATAAGCCAATTGTGCCAGTTTTTTTTTTTAGGTTTCACATATGAGTGATATCATGTTACATTTGCCTTTGTCTAACTTATTTCACTTAGTATGATAATCTCTGGATCCTTCCATGTTTCTGTGGATTGCTTTATTTCATCCTTTTTATGGCTGAGTAATATTCTTTACCCATTCATCTCTCAGTGGACATTTAGGCAATATTTTCACCCCTTATATCATATTTCAGCAGGCCAGGAGTTGTATCTTTAGTCAATTTCTAAACATGTATGTGTTTCTCTCAGTCCTCTGTCACAATGAGAATCAAAAAGGCAGTGGTTATGGAAAAAATACATGTATACAACTCATCCAGGATCTTTGTGATCATAGAATCCAACCTACCTTATTCAAGGGTTCAGCAAACTTTGATTTTTTTTTAAGTGCAATGATTTTTCTGTATTTTTTTAAATGTAGCCTTTTGAGATATTTTGGCATTAGTTTGCGACACATTCGTACACTAGAAGTTAATGTACGTTCAGTCAGTTCCAGGTTTGGAACCAATCCTTGTTGATGTGAAGGTAATATATGGCGCTTGTCATTGGAAATGTGTGTGCAGGTGCACTGTCTGCCTACAATGTGCAATTGGAATTAACATTAATCACAGGTTTGAATTTAGCAGATGCTAGATTTTATAACAAGTATAATCTAGTATTACTGAAAATGGCAGTTATAAACCTTCTCTTTTCTTCTGAGAGGCAAATTAGAAGGTAATTAGAATCACGGGCATGAGGATGTGCGTATGATCGATTTAACTTTTCTCCTTGCCTCCTTATAGTAAAACCATCAATCAGTATCAGTACCATAAATGTACACTTTCTTTTCATGTCCAGACTCAGAATTTTCCATCCCTAGATTGCCTCAATTTCTAAAATACTGGAAGCTCCTTGATGCCAAAAATTGCTTTGCTCATTTCTTCATTTCTGTGTCCCCAGCAGCTAACTCCTTCTCCTCAAGAAAAAAGATAATGCCTCCCTGTAATTGAGATCCCTAAGGGACATTTCCCATGAACTCATAATGTAGATGCTGTGTGATTTTACAATATATTTCTTGACATAATGGCTGAGATAAATAATATCAAAATTTAATAACTTTCTGACTATATCAAAGATGGATGATAAATGACATATCAAATGACAGAATCAGTGGTCCATACAAAATTAATCTAGTTAACAAATATTTACTGAATATCTATCTTATGAGTTTTGAAGAACAAAACAGTGAACACAGGAGGTCTGTACAATCAATGTAGGAGTTTTAAAACTAGCTAGGATAAGAATGTAAATGTAAAAATTTAAATATAAGCAGCCAAATATATGGAACTCTGTATGTGTTAGGAATTACTTAAAGTGTTTTACATTTGCTAATTTAATTTTTAAAACAACCTTATTAGGATTTTACAAAAGATGAAACCCATGTATAGAGAAGTTAAGTAACTTGTTCACACAGTGTGTAAGAGATTTAACTCCAGAGCCTACAGTCTGACATTTTATTTTATTTTTTTGAAATGTATTTTTACGGGAGTATCATTGCTTTACAGTGTTGCAATAGTTTCTATTGTACGACAAAATGAATCAGCCATACATATTCATATAACCCCTGTCTTTGGTCACCACAGTGCATTAAGTAGAGTCCCCTGTGCTATACCCTATATTCTTTTTTTTTTTTCCCTTTACTTATTTATTTATTTTTTCAGTGGGTTTTGTCATACATTGATATGAATTAGCCATAGATTTACATGTATTCCCCATCCCGATCCCCCCTCCCACCTCACTCTCCGCCCGATTCCTCTGGGTCTTCCCAGTGCACCAGGCCCGAGCACTTGTCTCATGCATCCCACCTGGGCTGGTGATCTGTTTCACCATAGATAGTATACATCATGTATACCCTATATTCTTACTAGTTCCTTATTTTATGTGTCTTTTATACTGAGTAGCTCTTTCATGTCCAACTCTTTGCAGCCCCATAGACTGTAGCCCACCAGGCTCCTCTGTCCATGTTATTCTCCAGGCAAGAATACTGGAGCAGAATGCCATTTCCTACTCCAAGGGATCTTTCCTGACCCAGGGATCAAACCTGTGTCCCTTGGGTCTCCTACACTGGCAGGCAGAGTCTTTGCAACTGTGCGACGTGTACCTAGCATCAGTACTATGTACATGTCAATCCCAGTCTCTCAATTTGAACTCTAAATCGTGTCACTCATGGTGTTTTGTAGTCACTAAGTTATGTCTGACTCTTCTATAACACCATGGGCTGTAGCCTGCCAGTCTTCTCTGTCCATGGGATTTCTCAGGCAATAATACCGGAGTGGATTTCCATTTTCTCCCCTAGAAGATCCAGGGATTGAAGCTGGGTCTCCTGTGTTGCAGGTGGGTTCTTTACCACTGAGCTACCAGAGAAGCACTCGTGGTCTAACTTGTTTCCAAAATATAAGGTGAATTTATAGATAAATGACTTGGGTATCTGTTTTTATGGTGATTATTTCTCATCACAAAAGTTTTGGTGTGTGATGGCAGCCAAGAGTTCAATGTAATAGTACCTGTCAAGAACATGAATTCAGAATATTCTCCTACTTTGCTGATGCAATACAGAGCTATGTGCTTTGGCAATCAACCGGGTAAAGGACAGGAACAACACACTCATAAAAACTTATAAACATGAATTTTGTGCCAAAGCAATAGTTACCACACATTATTCCTGAGGGTGAGCGTACGTTCAGCAGGTCCAGAGTATCTCTCAAGAATCAGCCGTGGATCAGCTCCAAGACAAGAACAGATATTCCAATGAAGAATGGTCAAAATAAATATTAAGTAAGGTCAGCGGGCTAGTGAACAAACAAACAAGAAATAGTACAAAATACATCAAATACCTTATTTGAAGTCCCAGAATATTATCATCATCTTAAAAAGGAAAAATCCTGTTGCAAAGTGTTCTGGAAGAGAATCAGTGAGTTGACCAATTGTTCAGGTGGTAAAAATTTGGCCACAACTTGTGAGTTTTATCAGAAGGATGATCATCAACTGTGCATCCTGAATACCTATAAATAGCAAATCTGCTGGATCTCTTCTTCATTTAAGATAAAAAAATGATATGCCTAGTATAAAGGGTATGCTTTATTAGTGGTAGACATGATTTTATCTGCTATTGATATTCTTTGGGGGAGGGAAAGAAAGTTATTTCATTGTTGTATTTGTGCTAGATACCTGTATACATCTAACTCAGCTCCACTTTGTGGAGGAAGAGATGGAGGAAGCCTCCTGCTAAACAAACACACAACTGTGATTTTTTTCTGGTTTCCAACATGAAATAAGCTTAAGTGGATAATTTTTGCTACTGCAAAGGTGGAGGCGGTTAAGAGAGAGATTTTCTGAGGTCATTCTGTTTCTTTATCTTCCTATCACTGAGTGTCAAATAGACAGAATTGTAGGTTGTTATTTGGTAGTACATTATTGACATTCAATCTCAGCTTTTATTCAGTATAAAAAAAACTGATACATGGTCTCCAGTTTATTGACTCCTATGTCTCTCAGTCACTTTCAATCTTTAGGTCAAAGGATATTAATATTATTGAATAGATTCTTTCAAATCCCAGCAAGACCTTTGAGACTTTAAGAGTTAAATGTCAACGACTGCTAATGATGTGGTTCATAACCACTCTGTCCCAACGAAGAGCAAGCACATTTTCACAGAGTTTGTGCTAAGATTAGTTTGGAAGGACTGGAGAACCATCAATACCTTGAGGAAGTGTGGGGCCAGAGTCTGGGAAGGAAGCAAGCATATTTAGCTTTGCTTTTCCAATTGAGTTATTGCTGATTCCTAAAGGAAAGTAAGCAAAGGTTTTGAGAGGTCTCACAAAACTGGACGAAAAGAAAGTAGAATTCAGGGTTCACCATGGAGGAGAGTCTTCGTAAAATATCAGGTCTGAGTTGAAACTCAGTGGAGCTAGCCTCAAAGGGTAAGATGAGCCAGAAATGCATCAGCCCTCACAGAAATAAAAGCCCAATATGAATGCTTTCAGTTTATGACATGATTAATATGATCTAAAGTTGTCTGTTCGTTTTCCTCTTTTACTTTCAGAAGGTAATCTAGAGGAAGAGAGTATCATGCAAAGGTTATCAAAATAACGGGGATTACAAGGTGAACGTTGTAACTGAAAACTAATACAGAAAGTAGGCAATAATGAGAACAAAGGATCTGTTTTCGGGTATCAGTTTTAAATGTCAGAGATTCATATACTAAACCAATTAATAGAAATTGAGACAACTGATACAGAATTATAAAAAATAAATGAATCTTACTAAGTTTACTAAAGTAAAAATGCTATAATCAATTTTATTCCTATATATTAGCAATCCTAGCAACGTATTAAAAAACAGAGACATCACTTTGCCAACAAAGCTGTGTATAGTCAAAGCTATGGTTTTTCCAGTAGTCATGTACGGATGTGAGTTAGACCATAAAGAAGATTGAACACTGAAGAATTGATGCTTTTGAACTGTGGTGTTGGAGAATACTAACAGTCCCTCGGACAGCAAAGAGATCAAATCTATCAATCCTAAAGGAAATAAACCCTGAATATTCATTGAAAGGACTGATTCTGAAGCTGAGGATCCAATACTTTGGCCACCTGATTCAACGAGCTGACTCATTGGAAAAAATCCTGATATTGGGGAAGTTTGAAGGCAAAAAGAAAGGAAGGGGGTGGCAGAGGGTGTGATGGCAAGATAGTATCACTGACTCAATGGACATGATTTTGAGCAAATTCTAGGAGATAGTGAAGGACAGGGAAGCCTGGCATGCTGCAGTCCATGGGAACACAAAGAGTCAAGTCAGATGAGACTTAGTGACTGAACAACAAATACTAGCAATAAACACTTAGAAAACAAAATTTAAAGAGCAACAGTGACAATAAAAAGGAAGAGAAACAAAGTAAGCTTTAAAAAAAATTGGTGAAATAAGGAAGTTCTGGTTTTTAAAATACACTTTAAGAAGAGTATAAAAAGAAAGCCTCAGAGAGGGGAAATTAATTTCCAGCAACAGTTACTGACACAGTTCTTAACTGCAGATTATATAAAGATTTCTATTAATGACTTGTAAAGGGAAAACAAGATGGACACAAGAGACAAGATGGACATAATACTTGATCAGGCTCTTCACCAAAGAGCGTATCTAAATAAAACACTTGAAAAATATTCAACTTCATTAACCATAAGAAAAATGCAAGTTAAAACTAAAAAGCTATAATGAAATTCAGTATTGCCTCACAATACCTGAATTGTCAAATTTAAAATTTGATTAGCAAATACTGACAAAGATATGAATGAAGTAGACTTCTTAAACTCTGCAAGAGGATATAAGTATGAGTATTTTTGAAAACTGTCTGGCAGAATTTCTTAAATCTAAACTTATATATCAGCATAGAGTACAATATATACTGTACAATACAGCAATGGCATTCTGAGATATATATCCAGGAGGTGTGTTTATACATGTGTGCCAAAAAATAGAACATGGTCTATAATATTATTCATAACAACCAAATTCTGGAAACAGCCTAGGATGCCATCAAGAGTTGAATGGATAAGCAAATTCATGATTATTCATAGAATAGGATACTGAATATCGTTGAAGATAAATTAATTACAAATAAACACAACTGCATGAATTAATCCCATAAACATAATTTGGACTAAAGGAAGCCAGAATTTATATTGCACTGTATGATTCTAATTATATAAATTTAAAAAGAAGGCCTAGATTCAAAAAAAAAAAAATGGAAAAAGCAATCTATGTCGTGAAAAATCAGAATAATAGTTACATTTTGGGAAGAGAATAGAGTTAGTAATTGGGAGTGAGCAAAAGAAATTTTCCAGAGGTGCTAATAGCATACTATTTTTTGACTTGTATAATGTTTTATGCATGTGTTCCTTTCTTGATAATTTATGTAACTGTATGTCTCTGATTTGTGAATGTTTCTCAAAGTATGTTATTCTTAAATAAAAAAAATTTCAAAAGGTTTAAAAAGTTTTAATTTTCAAATTAACACAAAAAGAAAGCCACTAATTACATATTCCTATTTCATCATTTTGCTATTATTTTCTAGACTACCTGAACATTTACTCTGTCAACCCTCACTTTCAAGGTGGTATTACTATTCTGGTTCATACAAACATCAGGAAACTGGGGATTTATATTAAATTCATACAACTTAACCCCAATCAAATTCTTGTCCATGAAATCTGCAGTCAAGGAAGGATTATTAGTAGCATTATCTTGGCTTTAAGGGATTTTGTTATAAGATGGCAAAGGATGCAATGATATTAAACACTGGAATAACACCATTCTAAATATACTTCAATGGACACGAATTTGAGCAAACTTCAAGAGATAATGAAGGACAGGGGAGCCTGGTGTGCTGCAGTCAATGGGGTCACAAAGAGTTCGAGACAACTTAGCAATTGAACAACAACAACAAACCTACTTGGTCCTCAAGAAGACTATTGACTACACATATTTATGTTTGAGCCTTAATTTTTTTTTTTTGAGCCTTAATTTTAATTGAACAGCTAATAAGAAGTTCGATCTAGAATTTGAAAGGTGTGGCAAGTTACTTTTTGGCTGGTATAGAAAGACCATAACCTGGAGCGCATAGCTATGACTGTTTGAACACATGAAGATGAAATATATTGCAAAGATGAGCAGTCATCTGATGGAGGACACTTAGTGCTCTGTAAGATGACACATATCTTCATGATTTTTTAAATATAAAGCGTTACACAGGAAGGGGTCACTGGACCTCTTGCTGTCAATGTGTAGCACTCAGCAAAACCCAGGGCATTTGACTTTGATTTAAAAATCTTCTTTCACTATCCATTTCATGGAGGCCATGCTGTCTTTCCTGGACCCTCACCCTTCAGGACAGTGGCACTCATTCCCCACCCCCTGGGAGTGTGGGCTGCTAACAGATTACAGCTGAGTCTGTCCTGGAACTTATCCATTGCAGAAGGAAACTGCTTTGCTTATGCCTAGATTCCTCCCCATGATGTAGCCTGTCCTCAATAATGGGTGTCAAAACATATTACACCAGACCAGGTGAACAGGCTTTGGCTTCCCTGGTGGATCACATGGTAAGAATTGGCCTGCAAGCGGGAGACCAGGGTTCAATCCCTGGGTCGGGAAGATCCCCTAGAGAAGGGAATGGCAACCCACTTCAGTATTCTTGCCTGGAGAATCCCATGGACAGAGGAGTCTGGCAGGCGACAGTCCATAGGGTCACAAAGAGTCAGACATGAGTGAGTGACTGACACCTATTCAAGAATGTGTTCAATATTTTATTCACTACTATAATATAAAAGACTCTATTCAAAACTACTGCAATAGGGGAGATTAACTAAACTCAGTCTCCCTGAAACAAACAATAGATTGTTTAATCGTTGGATCAGATGATGGAAAAACACTGGAGACTGTTAGGCTGGTCACTGTTTTTGGACCATCTGTGTCTACTGACTGTCCCTCACCAGAGGTAGGTTCTTATCCTCACACAGAGTCTGGGAGAGAGGGGTGCTGAGCTTCTAGATAATTATATTTCAAAGGGATGGCTCCCAGGTCCTTGAGGAAGCTTTCCTAGACTGCAAAACTGGAACTGCTAGCCCCAGAGGCCCTGTGGAATCAGTCAAGTTCTCTGGTAAACTCCTCTTTCTGCCCAGTTCCTTTCTCTGCCTAATTCTGCTTCCTAATTCCTTCTCCCTGACAGATGTAGGTCCTGAGAGGACTCAGTAACAGACCTCTCCCAGGAAAATGCCCTCACAGTTGGCTTCTCAGAGGATGTGCCTGAGCACAGGCCATCTCCATTTTCACTAGAACAATACCACATTTTTAAAGGCTATGTGTTTAATAACTTCTCAAAAAACAGAAACAAAAAAACACCCTCCCTTTTTTCTCTACTCCCACCTCAGAGGAACTTGAAAGTCAGTTAACTCTTCAGTATTTTCATGGCTCCTCTAAACGATGAACATTATTTACTGATTTGCTTTTCTTTCTTCCCCATTATCACGAACTCGACTTATCTTTACATTTTGGTAATCTCTTGTTGTTCAGTCTCCCAGTCGTGTCTGACTCTGTGACACCATGGACCGCAGCACGCCAGGCCTCTCTGTCCTTCACCATCTCCCAAAGTTTGCCCAGGCTCACATCCATTGCTTCAGTGATGCCATCCAGCTATCTCGTCATCTGACACTCCCTTCTCCTTCTGCCTTCAGACTTTCCCAGCATAAGGGACCTTCCCAATGAGTCACCTGTTCAGACCAGATGACCAAAATACTGGAGCTTCAGCTTCAGCATCAGTCCTTCCAATGAGTACTCAGGGTTGATTTCCCTGAAGATTGACTGGTGAGATCTTGCTGTCCAAGGGACTTTCAGAAGTCTTCTCCAGTGCCACCGTTTGAAGGCATCAGTTCTTTAGCGTTCTGCCTTCTTCATGGTCCAGCTCTCACAACCATATGTGACCACTCGGAAGACCATTGTAATTCTAGTAATTACAATACCTGAATTAGGAATAGGCATATTGCAAAGATTAAATAATTCAGAGTCATAACTCTACTTACCAGCATCACCATGCAGCTAACTAAATCATTTTGCTTAATTTTTGATTGAAATGTGTGTGTATCAATAAAGATTTTCATTGAATATCCAACAAGGATTACATCATTTATGTATATGAGTTA
Source organism: Dama dama (assembly GCF_033118175.1). Lineage (NCBI taxonomy): Eukaryota > Metazoa > Chordata > Mammalia > Artiodactyla > Cervidae > Dama > Dama dama. Next base: position 9,826,795 of record NC_083686.1, on the reverse strand, counting down.
GTGTTTTAAGTTAAGCAGTGGGATAACTGCCTCAAAAAAAAGCTCGTTTTTAAAAGATTCTATTCTATTTATTTTTTCCATTCATTTTTAAAATCTTACAAACCTAAATTAGATTGTTTTACCACTCCTAAGTGAAAGTGAAGATGTCAGTCTCTCAGTCGTGTCTGACTCTTTGTGACCCCATGGACTTTAGCCCACGGGGCTCCTCTGTTCAGGGGAGTATTTAACACTCTTACTACTCTTCAAATCAAATATTGAAGTTATTTTTAAGTTAAATATTCAACTTAATTCATTGGTAACTGTCAAAAAGTGAGGGCACTTTTTCTGGATGAGGGCAGTAGAAATTTTCAGAGATGTTTAAGTTGCAAATATAGAATTTGAGTGTTTTAGTATCATTCTTTCAACCAAACACCTAAGCAGATTTTGTGGCATGGAGAACCGAGGAACTGATAATGCTGATGCTATTCTAAACTACACTAAACTGAACAAACTTGAAAAAATGTATTTACTTCCTTGACAGTAGTCCTGCCAAACAGAATGAGTTCACTCAAAATAAATTCGTGAATTGGTAAGTTTAGAAATTTAAAACAAATATTAGAAGAACATAACTTTAAAAGAATTACATGTGAAATAATGCCTTGCCATAAAAATTAGAATGCTTAGAACTAAGAAGCAGCAAATGCACTGCATATCTAATTTGTGGGATACAATTAAAATACTACTTAGTGGGAAATTTGTGTCTTAAACCAAATTCTAGAAAAGAAAAAATGTCAAAAATTAATGCTTTAAGAAATCCACTTGAAATATTAATAGCATAGCAATTGAAACAAAGATGGATATTCTATGGAAAGACGTAATATATGTGAGCAAATATTAGTGGACAAAATGCTTAAATAATAAGAAAGAATTAACAAAACATTATAATAAACTCATTCTATAGCAGGCTTAATCATCCAAAATGAAAATAAGGATAAAAATTGAGATATTACAAAATATTTATTAAATTATGAATAATTGTATGGTGGTTTGGATAATTTTGGGGCTTCCCTTATAACTCAACTGGTAAAGAATCCGCCTGCAATGCGGGAGACCTGGGTTCGATCCCTGGGTCGGGAAGACCTCTTGGAGAAGGGAAAGGCTAGCCAGTTCAGTGTTCTGGCCTAGAGAATTGCATGAACTGTATAGTCCATGGGGTCGCAAAGAGTCAGACACAACTGAGTGACTTTCACTTCACTTGAATAATTTAGATCCAAGGAACCTAGAAAAGTATCTCATCAAACTTGACTCAAAATAAGAAAACTCAAACATACCAGATTGGTACGCATTATAAGCTAATATCAGTAAATAAGTAGTTATTTATCAAAACAAAATCAAATCAAAACCAAGTTTAAAAATAAACGTACTTTAACACAGATAAATATTGCAGAAATTTTCATGCCAAAATCATGAAACAGATCTATGGAATAAAGTGGTAAGCCCAACAACAGACCAAAGCAGAATAAATAATAAATAGAAATAAATGGAATCACATCTATGAGAGGAGCTACAAAATGACAGAAATGACAAAACGAATTACCCAGGAAACATACACCATTACATAAATGGCACTAGAATAACAGATTCTCCCTAAGGAAAAATTTGTAATTAGATCTCTCATTATTCCATACACAAGTTAATCTCAGCTTGATTAAAAACATAAATGTGAAAAGAAAACTATACACAATTTAGCATAAAACATATTTTCATAACCTAGGCATAGGGAATAATTTCTTAAACAGAACATGAAAAGCAAAATGCATAACCAGTATTAATACATTAAATACACTGCTATGGCTTTTCCAGTAGGCATGTATGGATGTGACAGCTGGACCATGAAGAAAGCTGAGTGCCAAGAATTGCTGCTTTTGAACTGTGGTATTGGAGAAGACTCTTGAGAATACCCTGGACTGCAAGGAGATCAAACCGGTCAATCCTAAAGGAAATCCTAAATTTCAATGAATATTCATTGAAAGGACTGATGAAAGGACTGATTCATTGAAAGGACTGATGAAGCTGAAGCTCCAATACTTTGGCCACCTGATGCAAAGGGCTGACTCATTAGAAAGGACCCTGATGCTTGGAAAAATTGAAGGCAGGAGGAGAAGGAGGATGAAATAGTTGAACGACCTCAACAACTCAATGGACATGAGTTTAAGTAAGCTCCAGGAGTTGGTAATGGATAGGGAAGCCTGATGTGCTGCAGTCGATGGGGTTGCAAAGAGTTGGACAGACTGGGCAACTGAACTGAACTGACATCAAATTTTAAAAATTTTATGTAACAAAAGACAATAAATACAAAGGAAAATCACACCCTAGATGTGAAATGTAACCCACAAAAGATAAACATGCATATAAAAATGAGAAATACATACCTTATTAGAAAAATGGCAGGGGTACCAATTTATAGATGAGGAAATATGAATGAAAATTTTAGAAAATAAAATGATGCTTATTTTCACTTGCAATCAGCAAAATTCAAATTTTAGATAACTAAGATACCATCTCACAGTAGCAGATTTGAAAAAAATTAATGTTGTTAATATTCTTAGCAAGATGTTTTGGCAAGGGTGTAGAGAAATGAGAACTCATATTATTGATGGGAATGAAAATTGTTAAAAGCACTTAAAGAACAATTGGAAACTGGCTAGTAACTTGTAGCATCATATAAACTCTCAGTGATGTCTGTTATGGAAAAACACTCACATATATGGAAAAGAAAAGAATGTTTCTTTGGAACAGTGATTTTAATGACCACAGTGGAGTAAACTATTTCTCGGTAGGGAAATAAATTAATAAAAAATGGTTTATTCTTAGAATCATACTCTGTATATCAGTTAAGATGGATTACATTTATATGTACAAATATGGGTATATCTCAAAAACATAAAACAGTTCACAACACAGTATGATTCCATTTATGTAAATTTTAAATCACACAAAACAATAAATAAAGTTTCAGCTCAGTTCAGTTGCTCAGTCATGTCTGACTCTTTGCGACCCCATGAACCACAGCACACCAGGCTTCCCGGTCCATCACCATCTCCCGAAGTCCACCCAAACCCATCTCCATTGAGTCAGTGATGCCATCCAACCATCTCATCCTCTCTCATCCCCTTCTCCTCCTGCCCTCAATCTTTCCCAGCATCAGGGTCTTTACCAATGAGTCAGCTCTTCTCATTTGGTCGCCAAAGTATTGGAGTTCCAGCTTCAACATCAGTCTTTCCAATGCACACCCAGGACTGATCTCCTTTAGGATGGACTGGTTGGATCTCCTTGCAGTCCAAGGGACTCTCAAGAGTCTTCTCCAACACCACAGTTTAAAAACGTCAATTCTTCGGTGCTCAGCTTTCTTTATAATCCAACTCTCACATGCATACCTGACCACTGGAAAAACCATAGCCTTGACTAGACGGACCTTTGTTGACAAAGTAATGTCTCTGCTTTTTAATATGCTATCTAGGTTGGTCATAACTTTCCTTCCAAGGAGTAAGTGTCTTTTAATTTCATGGCTGCAGTCACCATCTGCAGTGATTTTGGAGCCCAGAAAAATAAAGTCAGCCACTGTTTCCACTGTTTCCCCATCTATTTCCCATGAAGTGATGGGACCAGATGCCATGATCTTAGTTTTCTGAATGTTAAGATTTAAATCTTGGCTTAAGCCAACTTTTTCACTCTCCTCTTTCACTTTCATCAAGAGGCTCTTTAGTTCTTCTTCACTTTCTGCCATAAGGGTGGTGTCATCTTCTATGATTTCTTGTAATTGAGTTTTCTGGACGCTCCATCTTAAGATGGAGCACTGTATGGAAAAGGAGGAAAGATTGCCTTGCCTGTGTCCATGTTAGTCACTCAGTCAATTCTGAGTCCATTGTGAACCCTTGGACTGTAGCCTACCAGGCTCTTCCATCCATGTAATTCTTCAGGAAAGAATACTGGAGTGGGTAGACATTACCTTCTCCAGAGGATCTTTCTGACCCAGGTATCAAACCCAGGTCTCCTGTATTGGCAGACAGATTCTTTACCATCTGAGCCATCAAGGAAGGCTGAAGATTGCCTTAGGAAGATTTAAAGAAGTGAGAAAAACAGAATAGGGCAGAGTAGGAAGCCAAGTCTGGACTTCCGAGATGGAGCTAGTGGTCAAGAATCCACCTGCCTATGCTGGAGACCTAAGAGATGTGAGTTCAGTCCCTGGGTGGGGAAGATCCCTTGGAGGAGGGCATAGCCACCCACTCCATCATTCTCACCTAGAGAATACCATGGGCAGAGGATCCTGGTGGGCTACAGTCCGTAGGGTCACAAAGAGTCAGACATGACTGAACCACCTTAGCAAGCACATAGGAAGCCAAGTCATGATATGGTTCTAACTGAGGTCTCACCCCATCCTACAGGGAATTTGGGAAGTTGGATGGCTGTTCAGTTACTTCAGTTGAAGCAAGGGAGTTGAGTGTGTATATCCCTGAGTCAGCCAGCCTCACGCCAAATCAAGGATGTGAAGCTCTCCATAGCTGAAAGCAATGTCTAGTCTGGGGCAAAGCTGGGTGCCATCAACAGCTGATATCAGCGGCTGGAGAATTGGTGCATCTGACCTGAGGAGGTGACCAAAAGGTAACACCATAGCTGTGATTTTTGCCATCACTCATAGGCACACAATAAGTACTACACAGACACATGCATGGGAATGCTGCCCATGAACTTCAGGATGGTGGTTTCCAATAGGAAGGGAGACACAGGAAGGGAAAGAACGAAGGTAAAGCTTTAGATGGATCTGCAATATGTTATTCACTTAAAAGTAATATTGAAGCAAATATTTAAAAAAAATTGTTTCCCCTTATTTGTGTGACTCTGTCCATTACATTAATTCAGTACTTTTGTATATTTAAAGTGTTCCACTTTTTAAAAACTTGTCATATTGCAGAGTGACAAAATGACTCTCAAAAAGTGGCCCCCAAAAGGGTGCCTAAAATATAGAAAAATGTCTATGTTTAAATAAGTTGTCAGAAACTTCGATCATAAAGCGAAGGCTTTTCAAATTACAGTTGAGATAGCAAGTCATTTAGGTTACTTACATACATACTAAGCAATTGTTAAATAAAAGAGACACAGAAATCTAGTTGTTTATCAGTCTTTTTATTTAAGGAAATGGCTTTTACTTTGAGAATATATCTACAGAGTGTGCGTGCGTGCTGAGTCATTTCGGACTCTTTGCTGTCCCATGGATTATAGCCCACCAACTCCTCTCTCCATGGAACTTTCCCAGCAAGAATACTGGAGTGGGTTGCCATTTCCTCCTCCAGAGGATCTACTACAATCCAGGGATTGAACCCAAATCTCTTGTGTCTCCTGCATTGCAAGCTGATTCTTTACCACTGAGCCACTTGGGAAGCCCCTACAGATTGTAATTCCATATAATATTCTGCTTTAATTTTGCTTACCAGCTGTAGAATGAATTGTGCACCCCCCCACCCGGGTCCCCCGCACCCACATTCATATGTTGAAGCTCTAATTTCTCCAGTGAGATGGTATTTGGAGATGGAATCTGGCAGGTAATTAGGGTAAAAGTGGTCATGAGGTCTGAACCATGATGATAAGCTTTGTGGCTTTATAAGAGGTAAAAGAGATCAGAACTCTCTGCCTCGTGAGAACGCGGAAAGAAGGTGGCCATCTGCAAGACAGAAAGAGAGTCCTTCTCAGAAACCAACACTACTGGCACCCTGAACTCAGACTTCCAGCCTTCAGAACTACAAGAAAGTAAATTCTGCTGTTTGTTGTTTAAGCCCCTAAATCTGTAGGGGCAGATTTTGTTACGGCAGTCGAGCTGGCAGAGACACCATAAGGAGCCAACATATAGACGAGAGTTTGAATATATGTCGTTTGTTGGGAAGTGATTCCAGGAAATAGTGGCAGGAATAAAGGCAAGAGACAGGTGAGAGAAGGCAACCAGAAAAGGGTTAGTAAAGGGACATGTCAGAACTGTGGAATTTGATGAACTTGGGGAAATTTAGGCATCGATATAGAACAAGACTTTCAGAGATGTTCCTCCCACAGGACTGTGGACTGGAGTATTTATATACCCATGTCTATCAATTATTTATTTAGGATTGTTCTTGGTGATGTCGATTCTAAGAAGTTTCTGGCCTCTTAAACTGGTGGACAGGAAGGGCTCTGGGAGCCAAAAGCTTTATACCAAGAAGTGCAAGTGTTGCACCAGAAAGTTTGTCTGATATATAGAGACAGCAAGGATCCAGGGACTCTGGGTATGGGACCAAGGGGCTTGGCTCCATGTCTTTTATATAGCTACATCCCACTTGATTATTGATTTATTTTCCTTAAGAGGAACAAGAGCTTAGAGAAATGCCTCTCTTTTAAAGCTATCTCACATACGCATAGTTTACTCTTGCTTGGTAGTAACTCATCTTCAATTAGTCTTTCCAAAAGCTAGTATGCTTTTGCATACTAGCTAATAATTAAATTACATAATTACAAGAAATACACCTAGTGTCAACAAGTTACAAAATAAAAGCTCTTGGCTCTTGGTAGGATTAAAACCCAAATGATGGCGTTAGAAGTACATGGGCAGAATGCAAGGAGCAGTCAGCATGCAGTGAGCATGTAAATCCCAGCAGCCAGTAAACTCCAGAAGGAGGAAAGATTGTTAGCTAATCCAGTGAGTCTGTTAAGTGGAGATAAATAAAAATAACTCCCAGTCTATCAGAATAATTGCTATATGGGAAAGAAATGTTATTTGCCTAAGGGATAGAAATTTGAGATGGAGTTGGGGAAAGCACACCAACTTTGCTTAGTATATGTTTTTTTAATCAATATTGCATATTCCACAAAAATGGAAAAAATAGACTGGAAAAGCTATACCTTACTTGAAGTTGAGTATTCAAGCATAATGTCCTTGACAACTCAGTATGTGTCATTTGAGGGTTAATGCAGTTTCAGTATCATAGGTTGGGTTAACTGACCTCTTTGAACTCCTCACCTTTCGGTTCTCTTGTAATCATACATCACTGCCAGGATTTCCCTGGTAGTCCAGTGGTTATAACTTCTGCCTTTTGATACAGAAGATGCAGTTCAACCTCTAGTCAGGGAACTAAGATCCCAGATTACTGGTGCCCAAAAACTCAACACATGAAATAGTGCGATACTGTAACTACTGAATTCAATGACACCTTTAAAAATGGTCCACACTAAAAAAATAAATACAAAAAAAAAGAATATATATCACTGTTTTATTTATCCTCAAATCATCATTTGGCTCTACCAAACTTGTTTAGAAAACTGTTTACACATCATGCTTCTTAGGGGTAAACATTTGGGAAAATCAAGTGTTTGTGGTGGCGAGGCTAGGTTAGCATTATAAATTGTTCTACTTTCCTACCAAAGTTAAAACCTTAAAAATCATCACATATTCCTGGGGAGAAATTTTGTATAGGCTCCAAAGGAAACTGGCTTGGGTGATTCAAAGACAGGTTGTTAAATTCTATCTTCCTTGTGCCTGTGATGAATTCTATCTTCAAGGAGGGAATGGCTATTTATTCATGTCAAGGTAACTGCAGAAATTTTTCTTATCCCTCCTTTTTGTTAGGAACACTTCTGTAAATCTTTGTGTGAAATGTACAGTGAGGGTTTAGTAACTTTTAGTCTGGTACTGGTTTTGCCCGATCAGTGTTTATTCAATCTTGTTATTCTATGGGTCTCATAATCTGGCCCTTATATCTCTTCAGCAGTATCTTCTTCCTCTTCCTCTTCTGAATAAACTGTTGCTGTTCCCCACTTGGGCTTCCCAGGTGGCTCAGCAGTAAAGAATTTGCCTACCAATGCAAGACAGGTTCGATCCCTGGCTCGAGAAGGTCCCTTAGAGAAAGAAATGACAGACCATTTCAGTATTCTTGCCTGAGAAATCCCACAGACAGAGGAGACAGGTGGGCTACAGTTGGACTCAACTTACAGGCTGAACAACAACAATAATTCCCCACCTGACCTTTGTCCACATTGCTCCCTCAGCTGGTGGTTTTTTTCTCAACCTGTCTCCCTGATTCATTTTGAAGCATCATGATTGTCTTTTTGTCCCACTCTTTGCCTTTCTCTAGCCTGAGTCAGCTTCCCTTTTGTTGCTAGAATCACAGGCTTCTATCATGGTCCATCTCTATAGATTATTTGTGGGCCGCCACCCTTCTACTATTTGAAGAAATATGCACAATGGCATTAGTCATTTTGAGAGAGATTTAATGCTACAGGAAGAGGAAATTCATGTAGCTTGCCTTCTAATCTTATTGCAGCTCCAACATCTCTGAGAAGCTTGAATGATTCATGCACAAAAATTATTCGTGATGTGTATGAGTCTTGGAGAAATTCATTGTGTATACCAAGACTTATCCTGCTAGCTCATGAACCAATACACAGAACTAAACAGCTTTAGCACTTTAACAGTTTAACAGAATTAAACAGATTTAGCTTTGTCTTTTTAAGCTATAGTCCAGTATGTAGAAAGAGATTGTCCTAGTTTTAATAGAATTTTCACTCAATCTTAACATTTTTCTCTGTTAAAGTAAAATAATTTTTTAAAAAGCAATTTTCTTGACCAGCAACTTTTCTACTATCAACTTTATTTCCTTCTACCTTTTGTATTTTAGGGTCTTTTTTTTCTTTTTTTCAAAGAAACACAAAAGAAAGAACATAATTTTTTTAAATAGATGCTCTCAGGGAAGCACATTCAGATGCCAGTTTTCTCAGGGACTGCTAAGAATAAGGGACATTCGCAACCACTTAGCTCATCTGGTTAAAAATATGGTGCTTGGAAGGCAAAAGAGTAGATGTAGCTCATGAATACATCTGTCTGGCTTCCTTCCTTCCATTTTAGTGGCCTGCATTCTGTTATGTCTTGAATATAAGGAATCCAAAAGGGCAAGGTGTGGCAGGCTCATTGAGCTGTGGGAAAAATTCAAATGTTCAGGGCCTATTGACTAATATCAAGAAACTCAATGATGTAAAATATATAGGATGACACAATATGATTAAAGAACATCCAGGATCTTTGATAACTGCACACATAATGTGTTTCACTTGAAATTTTTAATTTTTAGACAATCTTTTACAAAGACGTTACCTGGCCTGAAACCCTAGATGGTATAATTTATACCTATCCTTCAACTCTCCTAAATCATTAAGTCTTTCAAGAAAGTAATGTGCATGAATTTGTTAAATATTACTGCATTTTATGTTGAAAAAGTTTATAATAAATGCAGTAAGGTTAGAATGAAAGCCCCGAAGATTCTATAATTTTAGAAGCCCCTATATTATAGCTGTCAAATCTTACAATATAAGAACATGAATTTGTGTCATGCATTTAGAATCCCTTTCTTTCAAAAGCACCTTCTAATAACTACTAACTCACCCCAAATATCCTACCTACCTTTCTGGCATTCAAGATGTTCAACAATGAAAATTACTATTTAGTATGATCTCCTTTGAGAACTGGAATGCACTGGATTGCACAAATACAACAATAATTGTTGGTATAATCTGACTTCTGAAAATGAAAGGGAAGAAAAAGACATTTAAAATATGCAATAAGCCCCGTGGCATCCACTTAACTCATTCCTTTCTCTAGATGATTGCCCTTAGAGGAAACACTTACCTCAGTAAACTTGAAAGTGAAGGTCGCTCACTCATGACCAACTCTTTGCGACCCCATGGACAGCCTGCCAGGCTCCTCCGTCCATGAATACTTCAGGCAAGAACACTGGGATGGGTAATGGTTCCCTTCTCCAGGGGATCTTCCCAACCCAGGGATCAAACCCAGGTCTCCCACACTGCAGGCAGATTCTTCACCAGCTGAGCTACCAGGGGAACCCTCAGTAAACATAGGTTTTCTATGCTGTATATAGTTACACATCAGTAAACTTAGGTGCAACTATCTACAGCATGGAAAATATAATTATTTCTTCCATGAAGAAAAGGGTAAGAATCAAATGGCTTAATCCATATAACACTCACAGCACAGCAACAAACAATTCATAAAGAGCCAACAAAGGCTATTTATTACTATTATTATTGGGGCTTCTCAGGTGGCATTAGTGGTAGAGAATCCACCTGCCAGGGCAGGAGATGCAGGAGACTTGGTTCAATCCCTGGATTGGAAAGATTCCCTGGAGGAAGGCATGACAACCCACTCCAGTATTCTTGCCTGGAGAATCCCATGGACAGAGGAGCCTGGTGGGCCACAGTCTAAAGGGTTGCAAAGAATCGGACATGACTGAACTGACTTAGCATGCATCCACTCTAGATTTGTCATAGCACACATGCATTCCAATTATTACTTCACTGACACATTCATTCAGCTATGATTCCTTAATGCACACCTCCTGGACTTACAGTGAGCATGCAAGTTTCAGTGAAAACATAAAAGAGTAGTAAAATAAGCAATTTGTTTTCCTAGGCTCCCAATTCAGCCTAAGGGACAGCTGTGCTTAAAACCAACTGTACCGGTGTCATGGTAGGTATCTAAGCAAAGTGCCATGGGAACACAGAGAAGAAAGCATTTATTTCCTCCAATATGTGATCAGGAAGGCTTTTCTAAGGACACACATTTCGACTAGGTCTTTGAGAGATGAGTGGAAGAAGACAGCTTGAAAACCGACACGGAGAGGTGAGCTATTTTGAAATTATCATGTGATCCAGCAATCCCACTCCTGTGTATGTATCTGGGGAAAAATATAGTTTGAAAGAATATATGCACCCTAACGTTCATTGCAGTGCTATTTGCAATAACCAAGACATGGAAGCAATCTAAATGTCCATCAACAGATGAACAGATAAAGAAGATGTAGTACATATATGCAATGGAATACTACTAAACTATTTAAAAAGAATGAAAGAATGCCATTTGCAGAGTATCAGGCAAAGAGAGGACTTCCCAGGCGGCTCAGCAGTAAAGAATACCCCCGCCAAGGCAGGACACGGAATTACAATGCCTGATTTGGGAAGATCCTCTGGAGGAGGAAATGACAACCCACTTCAGTATTCTTTCCTGGAAAATCCCATGGACAGAGGAGAATGGTGATCTAGAGTCCATGGGGTCTCAGCACATCTGACACAACTTAACAAGGGAGCAAAAGCGGAGTAAGTCAGACAGAGAAAGACAAATATCATATGATAGTCCTTATATGTGGAATCCAAAAAGATGATGTGAACAAGCATATTTACAAAAAGAAGCAGCCTCACAGACTTAGAGAAGGAACTTGTTGCTGCCAAGGGGGGAGAGGGAGGGGGAGGGACCAGTTGGGAGTTTGGGATTAACCTGTACCCACTGCTATATTTGAAACAGACAAACAAAAAGGACCTACTATAGAGCCAGGGAACTCTGCTTAATACTCTGTAATAACCTAAATGGGATAAGAATTCGAAAAATAACAGACACATGTATAAGTATAACTGAACCAGTTTTGCCAACTCGCATGACATCATTAATCAACAATGGAACTTTGAAATTAACACAGCATTGCTAATCAACTCTACTGCAATATAAAATAAAAATTAAAAAGAAATTATCAGTGGACCTCTGTTACTTGAACATAGGATACACTAGATTTTAAATCTGGCAAAGATATGATGTCATCATTCACCTTGTGTGGTATACCAAAGGATTGTACTAATTAATCAACCCCATAGAAAATGAGGAACTGGAAAACAATGGGTATTTGGTTTGAGGAAGAGAGATTCACCACCTATACAAATGTATAGGAGACATAATTCTGGCATCAGTATAAAAGAAAAATTGGAGAAATAAAAAATGGGAGAAGTGAAACTGCTTAAATAATCCAGCTGAAATTATTTTGAACAGAAGATATTAAAAAGAAGTGGTGATAAAGAGAATAGGATGGATTTGAGGAGGCACTCTGGAGAATAATAGAGGCACTCATTTATTCAAGTGATTTCTGATATGAAGAGAAAGAGCAAAGGGATTTATTCAGTACAGATGAGGAAATTGAAGCTCAAATGGGTTAAAATGTTTTTTTCAAGGTCAAATATCATATAATAATTATAACTTATTTCCCTTAAGCTTTCTTACCCCCATAGCTACAGGGTCTTTTCCCAGCATTGTCTGTTGTTTCTCTCTTGACCATGGAGATCACAAGTGCAAGAAAATCCAGGTACATGAGTGTTACCCTCCTTGGTTCATAGAATATACTGTTAATATTTAAAATGAACAGCTGGGGTATAATGAAGCTAGTCTCACTCTACTTCTGGTTTATAGCATGTACCACAAAAGGAACAAGAACACTGGTAAGCTCTGCTCTTCCAAACTCCACTGTGTCATGCACATTTAATTAGTAGCAAAAATAGAAATGCATATTTAGCTCCTTATTCAGCAAGAACTGGAAAGCCACCAGATTATAGGCACAGCAGAATACAAAGATTGACATTTTGACAAAGCCTTCTTTTGGAAATGAACACTCAAGAATGATGACTCAGGCAAATTACCCATTAATTGCTGACCAGTTTTAAACTGGGTCAGTCCCAAATAAGGACATAAATTGAACTTGATGGAACAAATGCTTGTTACTTATTCTGGTTCCGATGGACTTGACAGAATTGGGGTTAGATGACAAGAAACATTTTGAACTGTATAGTGACACAAGTTTAATGACTCAAATTATTAAAGAAAGAAACATTTATCACATAAGGTATTATTTTAGGAAAACTAAGCATTATTCTCCATTATTGTTTCTCCCTAGCAATTTCCATGAACTTTACAGCTTAAAACAACACAATTTTTCTCAGTTTCCATAGTCAAGTTTCTGGGCACCTATTAGCTGGGTCTTCTGCTCAGAGTCTCACCAAGATGAAATGAATATCTTGCCGGGGTTCTTCTAGATTCACTTCTAGATTGGCAAGATTCAGTTCCTTTTGATTGTATGACTGAGGACCTTTGCTTAAAGAAGCCTATTGCCATTCCCTGCCATAAATCTTTCTCCACAATACTCTCTTCTTCTTCGCTACAACCTACAAGAGATCATAAACCTTGTTTCAAGTCTCTCTTTTTCTGTCTCTGACCTCCTGATTCTCCTTTACAGGATAACATCCCTTTTGTCCTGTAGATTTTAAAATATCTTTACTTTTGCCAAGTAAAGTAACTTAATCACAAGGCAGCATTCATCAAACTCATAGGTTCTTTCCCCACTCAAGGGAGTATTCAAAGCTATGTACCAGTGAAGATCTTGGGATCCATTTAGAATCCTACCTACCACAATGCATTACTTTTTTTTTTTTTGGTATATACCTCTTAAAAGTCTAAAGGTAATGGTGAAAAGATGCAAATGTGAACTTGTCAAGAGAATGTTCTAAATACGTAAGAGTCTGTTAGTAAGACAGAAGTTGCAGTCTTCAGTAATATAATAATCACCAGTGTGATATCCCATCATCTTGCTGAACCTTGCTGGATTTTAATCCTTGCCATACTATTGAGAATCTAACCTCCCAAGCTTTTCCTGTAAGAATGAATTTATTAATAATAGCGATATCTTAGTACCATGGGCTCTTAATGACAAGTTTAAAAACAAAAATTGAGAAAATCTCTGCCTACAGTGCATGCTTAAAAGAGTAGTTGATTATATTACCCAACTGTAATCTCTGGCTAAAATTTCAGCCAGGAAGGCAGAAATGAGATGTCTGAGGAGTATTCTTATATATACTTAAAATTTTATATATATATATATATATAAATTTTTATATATCCCTATATATACTTAAAATCAACTTAAGTATGATCTTAAGGATATTCTGTAATAAATATGAAACTATAATTGTTAATATTAATTGAGGCTCCACTATATAGCACCTGGGTTTTCTAGGTGGTGCTAGTGTTAAAGAACCCACTTACTAATGAAGGAGATGCAAGAGACACAGATTCGATCCCAGGATTGAAGAGATCCCCTGGAGTAGGGAATGGCAATCCATGCTAGGATTTTTGCCTGGAAAGTTCCATGGACAGAGGAGCCTGGAAGGCTACAGTCCACAGGGCCACAAAGAGGTGGACACAACTGAGCACATGTTTTAATTTACATAATTGTCTGTACTATTAATTCACATCATTGCTATACTAATTTGTCAATGAAGAAACAGGATGAGAAGGTAAATGATAGAAAGAGGACCCAGACCTTGACCTATTTGGTTTCAAATCCATGAACTTTCCACTCTATCAAACTATCTCTGAATATGATTTAACCAAGATGTTTTAAATGGGAGGGAGTTTGGCAAATCTAAAGGAAAAATTCAAAGGTCCAGAAAGTAGGCAAAAAGTTATCATCTTGGTAACTTGTAAAGAGGTTTCCAAAACCTAAACTACTAGATGGGATTTGTTTTTTTCTCACACAGAGAAAGAACAGGCAAGAGGAAGGAAGACCCTTAACCCCAAGCTTTATATCCAGAGAAGAACCTACCCACAGAAAATAAAGTAGACACTGATATGTACAGGCAATGTACTAGTTATCTACTGCTGTGTAACAAATTAACACAAACAGTGGCTTAAAACAACATAGTTTCTGTGAATCAGGAAAATGGGTGTGAAAACTGAATCATCTGCTTACGGGTTTCTCATAGCCCTAAAATTTAAGGTGTTGCTCAGAATTGGGGTTTCATCTAAAAATCTGAGTGGGAAAGGATCTGCTTCCAAATTTACATGATTTTAGGTAAACTTCATTTGTGCATGGGCTATAAGATTGAAGTTGTAGGTTCTTCATAAGCTGAAGAGTTGAAGTTATTCATTGGCTGTCGGCTGGAGACCACCCTAAGTTCCTTTCCACTCAAGCCTCTCCAACCTGAGGGTTTGCTTCATCCAAGCTTGCAAACTAAGGCAGTAGAGAGAGTCTATTAGTAAGACAGAGGTTGAAGTCTTTAGTAATGTAATGGACTGTAAGTCAAAAAAATATCTAGACTATATCATAGAAGCAAAAAAATTAAAATACAAGAAATATAAAAGATGTAGAAATTGGGGGACATTAGTAAAGTATGTGATATGTCTCAGAAGGACTAGCAAGACAGAATGGGGAGAAGAAGCACTTAAATAATTTATGACTGGAAATTTATACCTTTTGACAACCTCCTATTTCATCCACACTTCCTCCCCTTATCTCTGAAAACCACCAATCTAATCTCTGTGTCTTTGAGCTCTATTTTTATATTTTATTACTTTTTATAATACTGAGGGTGGGGGTAGATTCCACATGTAAATGAGATCATATGGTATTTGTCTCTTTCTGTCTGACTTATTCACTTAGCATATAATGCCCTCAAATTCTCTCTATATTGTTGCAAATGGCAAGATTTATTTTTATGGCTGAAAAATATTCCATATGTATGAAGCAATTATGATATATGCATATCCATACCATATCTATTTTATCCATTCATCCATCAGTGGACATTTAGGTTGCTGCCACTTCTTGACTGTTGTAATAAAAATTATACTTGTGTGTCATGATGAATGTTAACTAGACATCGCCTTCTGCTTCACTGACTACACTAAAGCCTTTGACTGTGTGTGGATCACAACAAACTGTGGAAAATTCTTTAAGAGATGGGACTATCAGACCACCTTATCTACCTCCTGAGAAACCTGTAGGTAGGACAAGAAGTAGCAATTAAAACCAGACATGGAACAATGGACTGGTTCAAAATTCGGAAAGGAGTGTGTCAAGGTTGTAGCTCATCACCCTGTGTATTTAACTTATATGCAGAGTACATCATGTGAAATGCCTGGTTGGATGAAGCACAAACTGAAATCAAGATTGCTAGGAAAAGTATCAGTGACCTCAGATATGCAGATGACACCACCCTTATGGCAGAAAGCAAAGGAAAACTAAAGAGCCTCTTGATGAAAGTGAAAGAGGAAACTGAAAAAGTTGGCTTAAAACTCAACATTCAGAAAACTAGCATCATGGTATCCAGCCCTATCACCTCATGGCAAATAGATGGGGAAGCAATGGAAACTGAAAGACTTTGTTTTCTTAGGCTCCAAAATCACTGCAGATAGTAACTGCAGCCATGAACTTAAAAGACGCTTGCTTCTTAGAAGAAAAGCTATGACCAACCTAGACAGCATATTAAAAAGCAGCGACATTACTTTGCCAACAAAGGTCCACATAGTCAAAGCTATGATTTTCCCAGGGGTCATGTATGGATGTGAGAGTTGGACCATAAAGAAGGCTAAGCCCTGAAGAATTGATGTTTTTAAACTGTGGTGTTGGAGAAGACTCTTGAGAGTCCCTTGGACTTCAAGGAAATCAATCCAGTCAGTCCTAAAGGAAATCAACCCTGAATATTCATTGGAAAAACTCATGGTGAAGCTGAAACTCCAATACTTTGACCACCTGAAGCGAAGAGCTGACTCATTAAAAAAGACCCTGATGCTGGGAAAGGTTGAAGGCAGGAGGAGAAGGGGATGACAGAGGATGAGATGGTTGGATGGCATCACCAACTCAATGGACATGAGTTTGAGCATGCTCTAGGAGATGGTGGAGGACAGGGAAGCCTGGCATGCTGCAGTCATTGTGGTAGCAAAAAGTCAGCTACTGAACAACAGCCTCTTGTTTACATTAAAATAAAAAATTTGAATACTCTCATTAAATAAAAATAGTTTAATTCAGATCACACTCCCCCACCCAGAGGAGAAAAAGACACTCAATATAAGACTATAGAAAGCTTGAAACAAATGCAGTGCACATATTTGTTATATCACAAATTACTTAATGAAGACTTATTTTCAGACAATTAATGTCTGAAATTAACTCATTAATAATTTTTCAGAAACATTTGATTATTATAAATATCAGAGAATTTTAAGAAAACACTAGTAGCTTTATTACATGTGGTTCATGCCACTGTGGTTAGGTGAAAAAAGATTTATGCTATCTAAAAATACATCCTGACTACACTGGGTAAAAGACACAGTATCTAGAATTTACAGTTTTTAAAACAAAACGAGAGATAAAAAGAGTAAGTCAGCAAAATAATACAAAACCTTGATAATAATTGAATCTGGGTAATGAAAGTGGTGGAATTTACTGTACTTTTATTTTATTATTATATATGTTAACTTTTCATATTAATTTTTAAAAAGTAAGCCATAATCAAACCACAGAAGAAAAAGATGATCTTAGAACAGGTACCTAATGAACTTCCAATTTTTTTCAAAAAGTATTAAACAAGAATTCTAAATAGAATCTATGAATGTAACAAATCTGGGAAATGTTAGAACTTGGTAATTCCTCTCACATTCTCATGGAGGTAGCATTTAAAGGAAGTGCCTAAAGAAAAGGGCAACTGAATCCAAAAAGAAAAACAAAATTCAAAAAGGAAGGATAGCCACATATGGTAGTAAATTCAAAAAGCTAAAAACAGAAAAGTATTAAAAATGTAAAAAAATAATAAAAGAAAAAGTATAAGAAAGTACACAGTAAAATAAAACAGATATCAATTAAATGGAAAAAATATAGATCAACAAGGTCAAAGCTGTGTCTTTTAAAAAATATTTTAACTGATAATTTAGGCACAAATTATATATAAATTTATATATTAAAAAGAACTTCTCCTTCCTATTCTTCTATTTCCGGAACATACAAGCAAATACATGTGTGTCTATTTTTTATACAAAGATTAGAATTTTTTTTTTTTTCATTGTTCGTTCTGCATTTTTCTTATTTGAGACAGGACCTTGAAAGATTTTTCTTACCTAAACTTAAAGTACCAACTTAAAGTTGCCTTTTCCTGCATCTCAGGTTTGTGCCTTATTTTATTTAACTGAAGCTGAAGCTCCAATACTTTGGCCACCTCATGCGAAGAACTGACTCATTAGAAAAGACCCTGATGCTGGGAAAGATTGAAGGCAGGAGAAGAAGGAGATGACAGAGGATGAGATAGCTGAATGACATCACCAACTCGACGGACAGGAGTTTGAGCAAGGTCTGGGAGTTGGTGATGGTCAGGGAAGCCTGGCATGCTGCAGTCCATGGGGTCACAAAGTGTTGGACATGACTGAGTGACTGAACTTACTGAATGACTTATTTGATTTGTTACTCCTAACTGGTTGCTCTTACATATAGGTAGGTATCAACAGGATGCATTCCTGGAATACAATTCAGGCTAAAGACATTGACACTTAGGATCTTTGATTTTTAGAGTGATTTTCCTCTCAATTTATGATGCCATCAAAAACGTATTTCTGTCCGCCCCCCAGCACATTCATTTCAAATATTTTGAGACTGCCAAGCTGATCACACACTTTACATCTCATAGTTTTCTCCTTATCTATGGTGTTGAAAATGAAAATGCTTTTACATGTTTAAAAAAATCATTTCTTTTCTGTTCGCTGTTTATGTTTGTTACCCCTTATTTTTTCCTACTGAGTGTTCAACTTGGTCTTATTTTCTTGTGAGTCTTCATTGTATATTAAATAAATTGGCCTGTTAAATTAAAATCAACTCTGCAGGAGTGGTTGTATGTTCTTTTTTCTAGGTTTATCATTTGAGTTTTAAAAGTTTATTTTGGGGGGTTTACTGTGATGCAGAATTTTTTGCTTTAGTTCACGTAGAGTTGAGTTCACCGACTTTTTTCCCACAACTTTTAGAACTTGTTAGAAATTTTTCTTCTTCCAATACTTCTTTCAGTGTGATGCTTTTTTAGAATATTCATTGTATTTTTAGATTTAAATAAGTGCAAAGTATAGAATCTAATTTAAAACTTTTTCAGATGGCTACCCAATTGTCTCAACAACAATTTCTGAATAATCTACCTTTTCTCCACTGATTCAGGAAGCACCACTTGATGCACTAAATTTTCATAAATATTAGATCTGTCCCTGGAATTTTTCTACCATATAATTGATCTCTGTCTTTTTATGTGACAGTAGTAAACTGTATTTCTGTAGCTTTATTACAACCAACTTCATACCCCTTCCTTAATTTTCTTCTTAAATATTTTCCTAACTACTCACAATTGTTTAATTTTTTTCATTTGAACTTAAGAATAGGTTTATGTAGCTTAATAAAATCTTGCTAGTATTTTTATCATTACATAAATGTATAATCTTTAATGAGAGTTGCCATCTTTAGAATGCTGTTTTTGTATTCACATAGTTTGCCCTTCTTCTATTCTACTGAAATATACTTTTGTGTCCTTCGGAGACATTTGATTTATTTATGTAAACTTTACATGACTCTTCTTTACTATTACAGATAGAAATTTTTATAATATTCAAATATTATTGTGTTTATTATTATAATTCATATTCTTCTACTTATTGTAATATTTCATATACATATATGATATGTACTGTATTATATAATGTTGATTTATTTTTATCTGTAGCTTAAACATCTAAAAAATTGAGCTTAAAACTTAAAAATAGAAGTGTTTTTACTTTTAGAGTTTTATATTTGATTTTTTTTTAAGAATTATTTTATTGAAGTATAGTGGATATTTTTGATTTTCAAAGCTTGTATTAAGGGTTTTTGCAGTAACAGTGTTATAACCTTGGTGTGAATTAAGAACAGAACGCTATTGCATATCCTAGTGACAGATGACTTAGGTGAAAGGTCACTGCTCAGCTTAGGTGAAAGGGTCAGGGAAGAGAGTGAGGTGGAGATGGAGATGTAGATGTTGATTTGAATAGCATCGGATTCTCTGGACAGTTTCTGAAACTGCCTTGGAGTAAGTATATTATATGCAGTTTTGAAGACATCATTCAAAACTCTGTTCAATGGGACCAAGTCTGGCAAAGAAGAGCATAATTTATTCCTTGTAATATTGACAAAACATCCTTGTGTGCATTCACGAGCCCCTCTGGATTTGCCCTAAAGGGAGATGATATGACTCGGGGTGGACATAACATAGGCCTGTAAACTTGATAGCTAGCCTAATCAGGGTAATATGTGATGATGAGACCTCATTTTACCCCCAATTTGGTATGTTGTGTGAATATGTCACATTTATCACCTACAAACACACACATACATATACATCACATATGCACACACACATTTTGCATATGCATACATTGGCATACACACCTAACAGATTCCAGTGTCCATTTCCTTGTAGGGAAAATTAAGAAGCAAGAGCTCTTCTAGAATGGAACTGTTTCTATTTTTTGGATGCAGTAGGCACTGTTAGAGCCCTACTTTTATTGACTCTCTCTACACTATCCTCATGCTAACTTCCAACTGCCAGGATCTGAATGCATTTCTGAGGCTTATTCTCTCTCCCCATAAATTGCAGGAAGCCCTTCTTCATCTTGGTGATGTCTGGAGGAACTGATAAGCTATAGGAACCTCAGATATGCAGATGTTACCACCCTAACAGCAGAAAGCAAAATGGAAATATAGAGCCTCTTGATGAGGATGAAAAAAGAGAGTGGAAAAAGCTGGCTTAAATCTCAACATTCAAAAAACTAAGATCATGGCATCAGGTTCCATAGCTCCATGGAAAATAGATGTGGAAAAGTGGAAACAGTGGCAGACTTCATTTTCTGGGGCTCCAAAATCACTGTAAACAGTGACTGTAGCCATGAAATTAAAAGATCTTTGCTCCTTGGAAGAAAAGCTATGACAAATTTAATGTGTGCTTAGTCACTCAGTTGTGTGCAACTTTTGTGACCCCATGGATTGTAGCCTGCCAGGCTCCCCTGTCCTTGGGGATTCTCTAGGCAAGAATACTGGAGTGGGTTGCCATGGCCTCTTCCAGGGAATCTTCCCAAAACAAGGATCGAACCCTGGTCTCCCACTCTGCAGGTGGATTCTTTACCACCTGAGCCACCAGGGAAGCCCATGACAAATGTAGAGAGCACATTAAAAAGTAAATACATCACTTTGCAGCAAAGATCCGTATAGTTAAAGCAATGCTTTTTCAAGTAGTCATATATGGATGTGAGAGTTGGACCATGAAGAAGGCTGAGCACTGAAGAATTGATGCTTTCAAATTGTGGTGTTGGAGAAGACTCTTGAGGGTCCCTTGGACAGCAAGGAGATCAAACAAGTCAATCCTAAAGGAAATCCTGAATATTCATTGGAAAGACTCATGCTGAAGCTGAAGCTCCAATACTTTGGCCACCTGATATGAAGAGCTGACTCACTGGTAAAGACCCTGATCCTGGAAAAGATTGAAGGTCGGAGGAGAAGGGGATGACAGAGAATGAGATTATTGGATAGCATCACTGACTCGATGGACATGAGTTTGAGCAAACTCAGGGAGATAGTGAAGGACAGGGAAGCCTGGCATGCTGCAGTCCTTTTAGTTGCAAAGGGTCAGACATGACTTAGGAACTTAGGAACAACAAAGAATAGTCATCAGCCTATTCCCTTTATGCATTGATATTCAGGTATTCCAGGTTCTTAGTCCTTTAGAAGGAAATAAATCTTAGGTACACTTGTTCTCAAAGTTTCCCAGTAATATCATGCTTCAGTTGCCCACTATGATAGTTGAATGAATGATGAACCCTTTATCGGTCAGCTCAGGTTGCCAACACAAAGTAGCACACATGGGGTGACTTAAACAACTGGCATCTATTTTCTTACACTTCTGGAGGCAAGAAGTTCAAGATCAAGGTGCCAGAAGATTTGATTTCTGGTGAAAGCTCATTCCTTGTCTTGCAGAGAGTTTCATTCTTTCTATGTCCTTAAATGAGTTTTCCTCTGTGCTTTCACAGAGAGAGAGAGAGAGGAAGGGAAAGAGAGAAAGGTCTAATGTCTTTTCCTCTTCTTATCAGATTAGGGCTTCACTTTTATGACTTTGTTTCACCTTAATTATGTCCTTAAAGCTCTATCTTTACATATGGCTACATTGGTGTTAGGGGTTTGACTTGTGAATTTGGGGCTACTTAATTCAGGCTGTTTGAACTGTTGTGTTGGAGAAGACTCTTAAGAGTCCCTTGGACTGCAAGGAGATTCAACCAGTCCATCCTAAAGGAGATCAGTCCTGGGTGTTCATTGGACGGACTGATGCTGAAGCTGAAACTCCAATACTTTGGCCACCTGATGCAAAGAGCTGACTCATTGGAAAAGACCCTGATGCTGGGAAAGATTGAGGGCAGGAGGAGAAGGGGATGACAGAGGATGAGATGGCTGGATGGCATCACCGACTCGATGGACATGAGTTTGAGGTGGTGATGGACAGGGAGGCCTGGTGTGCTGTGATTCATGGGGTCACAAAGAGTCAGACATGACTGAGCATCTGAACTGAACTGAATTCAGGCTGAAAGGAAAGGAAAGTGAACGTCTCTCAGTTGTGTCCGACTCTTTGCAACCCCATGGATTATATAGGCCAGAAAACTGGAGTGAGTAGCCTTTCCCTTCTCCGGGGGATCTTCCCAACCCAGGGATCGAACCCAGGTCTCCTGCACTGCAGATGGATTCTTTACTAGCTGAGCCACAAGGGAAGAAACTCAACCTGTAATAGGTGTCTTCTTTACCCTATATCACACCCTGAGCCTCAAGCTCTTACCACAAACAAAAAAAAAAAAGTGAAAAACTACTTTCACTAAAAACACTGTAAAAAGATGTTCATGGAAAAACTAAGCTTTTGGCCATAAATGATTAAAACAATTACTAGGGTGAGGGTCTCATCATAGGAAAAAATATGAATATTGAAAGCTTAAGTGTGACTTACTGAACAGAAGATTTCTTGCTTTAATTTGTCTTATTTTTTATCTGAAGATATATGCATCTATTTTTCTATCTATCTTCTTTCTATCTTTACAGGGTTGCTTTTGCAAACATCAAAGTGGCACAGAATTCTCCAAGATAGTTCCCTTCAAAAAGATTCTTTGTAAATAAATTATAGGTAGGAGGCTGAAGTTTCCAACTGTTATTACTACTCCATTCAGAGTAAAATTTGATTTTTTTTTTTTTTTCTGTTTTGATGGAAGCCCCTCAGCAGGGTTCTGAGGCACTGGGTTTTGTAGAGCCCAATCATTATTCACGAGTCAGATTTATTTCGAAGGCACACCAAGAATCCTCAACTTTGAACGGTGGCATACCTCACTCCAATTAGGGGAAGTCAGAAGTAGTCATTTCCCTCATGGCTATGCAAGGATGAGATTCCTCCAGGAGTGGAGGAAGAAAGGGGGTGGAAGGCCAGTGTATCCAAGATGAATTTCAGAGGAAATATTCTTCATGAATCTTACATAGCAAACTGAAAGGTGACATGTCTAATTAGGGCCCTGTGACTGGAAATGAAAGGTAACGTGGAGTTCACATGAAATATTTCAAGACACCCTGAGGTCATGAGGCTTCTAAGTGTTCACAGTGAACTTGGTTGGGAAATCTGTGTGCTGAGGCTCTGAAGACAAAAAATTAAGGCTTACATCATCTAGTTGCATTAGTTGCAGGACTATTAAATTCCACCTTCTTCTTGGGCTTTAATTCCCTAATGTGTGTGTTTGGTCACTCAGTCATGTCTGATTCTTTGCAGCTCCATGAACTGTAGTCTACCAGACTCCTCTGTCCATGGGATTTTCCAAGCAAGAATACTGGAATGGGTTTCCCTTTCCTACACCAGGGGATCTTCCTGACTCAGAGATTGAACCTGTGTCTCCTGGATTGGCAGGTGGATTCTTAACCACTAGCGCCACCTGGGAAGCCATATTTCCTAGTGTGCATGACAACCCACTCCAGTATTCTTGCCTGGAGAAACCCCATAGACAGAGGAGCCTGAGGGGCTACAGTCCAAGGGCTCACAAAGAATCAGACACGAATGAGCTGCTAAGCACAGCACAGTTGCAAAGAACCTTTTCAAGGAGCTAAAAGAGATATCGTACCAGGTTACTAAGGAAGCTATAAATGATGGACCTGAACTCTTCAAATGGAGACTGCAAGAAATCATGATGTTAGCATGGCTAATGATGGTGCCTGTATGTATCACGATTTAATGTTTGAAAACTACTCTTGTCTGAAAAGACACATCATCACAGTAGTATCATACCCAATAATATATAATCTCAATTTACCCATGAGAAAAGTTTGGGCAAATCCAGATTGAGGAGTATTCTCTAAAATAACTGACCAGTACATTTCAAAGCACCCCAAGGTCAAAAAAAGACAAGGAAAGACTGAGAAACTGTCCCTGATAGCGAGTGCTGGGGAGACATAACAAGTAAATGCAATTAGGGTTCTAGACTAGATGCTGAAATAGAAAAGTTAACATTAAAGAAAAAAACTGGTGAAATCAAAATAAAGTCTGCATTTTAGTTTTATTTATTTTTTCAAATCAATACCTGCACAACAGTAAACTAACAGCTTTGACCTTCAAAAGGGATCAAATAGGAGCAAGAAACTTGCTGTTTCTACAATATAGGAACAAGAAAATAATTTGTGCTCTGCATAATTGTCTTGATATGCATCATCCATTAAGCAGATCCTAGATGAATAAGTACACCAAACAGAATAATCCACTTGGGTATTCTTCATTGGTTACCCTGGATCAAATTCATGTGGCCATCCTATTAGCATCATTCCTCACCCTCAACATCATCAAAGCTCTAAAGTTACAAAAATTGAAGGTGTCATATGAAAATCCGTTTTCTATCTATGGTCCCCTGTTTCTGCATTTGCAAAATTAATGAGTTTCATTCAAGTTGTCTGAGTGTCATTTCTAACATTATAAAATTACTAACATTTCTAACATTATAAAAAGAATGATTAGCACTGCCACGTTTGGGCACAGAGCTGTATTAATTTGAGCTACTGCTTTAAAGCATCCATAAAACATGTTGGATGGAAGAGAAAGAAGGGCAGCAAGAAATGGTTCACCTGGGAAATACTGATGATTCCTTTGAAAAGTCTTCATTTTAATTGGAATGTCCTGTTTCCATCTATAATAAATTTTAAAACCTCTGAAATTCAGTGTTCCAAGCATTTTCACTTAAGATGGTCCTATTCAAGACTGAATCAGGATGAAACTCTCAAATGTTTTAAGATTCTTTGGTAGGAATATAAATCAGAAAAAAAGATAGGAAAAATAAAAGTGATCAAGTGAAAATAACTTCTCACTGTTTTGATATTTTTTAAAATAGTGAGCTTAAGAGAAAATTTTATTTTTAATGTTCCTTACATTTTCCATAATCCATCACTGCCTTTCCACTGACTGTCTAACAACTGAAGACGGGAAAAGTTTGAATGGATTTGTCAAGGCCCACTTTTAAAGCAGTTATGCTTCAGTTCTATATTAGGCACACAGCTGCCTTTTTTCTCATGGAAATGAGATTTTTTTCATGTTGTAAAAAAAAAATCTGGCAATGTTAAAGGAGAAAATATGGAATGTTTTTAAGTAAATGGGGCTTTTAGAATGGAAATACTTTTATTAGAGGAAAACAAACTTTTCAGATAACTGTTCTAAAAATAAACATTCTGATTTTCAAATCACAAAGATATGTCTTAACGTGCTTACCACAGTCATAGTGAGAAATAATGGTTTCCTTCTATCTACTCTGTTTGTTTGAACCATGTAAACATGATCATAAATCACTTAATTTGGGTTTTCACATGGGTTATGCATAATTTTGAATACTCATTTTATGCATGTATGTGTTCATTCTAAGTTGCTTCAGTCCTGTGCAACTCTTTGTGACTCTAAGGACTGTAGCCCACCAGGCTCCCCTGTCTATGGGAATCTTCAGGCAAGAATGCTGGAGTGGGTTGCCATTTCCTAATCCAGGAGATCTTCCCTTCCCAGGGGTCAAACCCATGTCTCTTATGTCTCTTGCATTGGTAGACAGGTTATTTTCCTTGTAATGCCACCTGGGAAGCCCTTATGTCTGTATAATAAACTCATTTTTTGCTGAGTGGGTGTTTATCAAAATCGTTCTGTTCAACTGGAGAGAAGATTTTCCACGAAGATGAAAACTTATCATTTAAAATAACATTGAAAAAGCCAGGAGATATGCCAAAGGATAAAAGTAAATAAGCCAAATATTGATCAAAAGAAAGGGAGAAAACAAAGGGAGAAAGAGTTGCTCTGCGAGTTGTATTCACGCAGATCCCCAGGGTAAAATGAAAAGCTAATGGTTGATGCACATTCTATTTTTTTTCAATATACTCTTACTGATTGATTAATTAACATTAATACTGATTTGGTTGGGGAGAGTAGAAGAAACATACATTTAAATCAAGAGATCTTGTTTTGAATCAAATTATATTGCTGATTAGTTCAGCGTTTTGAGATTAATCAGAAGGTAAGTCAATTTGATGCCTTCTCATCCCCTAAGAAATCTGAAATCCTCTGAATTTTTGTGACTTAAGGTCTGACCCAGACTGGACAAAATAAAGTGATGTCTTCAAATTGCAGACGTGTGTTGACTTACAGTGACAACGCCAAAAGAGTTATTGACATAAAATAGTGACACTCCTTCTTCCAAAGGATAGTAATTGATCATCTATTCTGTTCAAATCACTGTCCTAAATGGAAATATAGCAGTGTACACAACAGGCACCGCTCTCAGAGAGTGTCCGTTATGGGTTGGGGGAGACAAACAATAAATACATTAATAAACACACATGCCATATTTTATAAATATTGTGAAGAAAAGTCAAACAGAACACAGTAAAATACCAAGATCAGAGAATGGCCCATTTCTTGAATGCTTATAACATGAAGACACTTCCTATAGGTTTTTTCCTAATGCCAGTTATCACAAACCTTAACATCATTTGCATTTTATAGAAGATGAAAATGAGACACATACATTTTTAACTTTTCAAAGTTTCCTGGTACCAAAATGCAAAGTGGGAATTCACACTGGTATTCTGGCCAGAGTTTTTTTCTGCATCACACAGTCTCATTGACCTCTCAGTACCAGGAATAGTTTTTCTTCATAGAAAACAAGCTTTTTATCCTTAGCCTCATTTGGTTTACAATGGCCATAGGTATTCCAGCAGATACATGCCAGGAAGTCAAGAATTGTTTTGAAAAACACATTTGTAAATCAGTGTTTCTCTGTAAGAAAAACAGAGCATGTCCAGAATGGTAAAGCAATGCTACCTTCACCAAATATTTAGAAATCCCCTAAGGGCTTCCCTGGTGTCTCCAGTGGTAAAGAATCTGCCTGCAATGCAGGAGACCCGGGTTCGATCCCTAGGTCGGAAAGATCCCCTGGAGAAGGGAGTGGCAATCCACTCTGGTATTCTTGCCCAGAGAATCTCATGGACAGAGGAGCCTGATAGGCTACAGTCCATGGGGTCACAAAAAGTCAGACAAGACTGAGTGACTAACACTTTTTCACTCTCACTCCAGTACCAGGCACTGCTCCAGACAACTGAGGTGTCGCCATATACAACATAACTATGGTTACTGTTCTTACCGCATGTGGCATCTGGAAGTGCTTAACAAGCAAGAAAAAAATGGCTTGATGGAAACTCTAATATGGGATATTATGGAGGAATATGGGAGGTGTACCTAATCTGAATTTAGTGATCAAGATCATAAAGGTTAAAGTTAATTGACTCTGTTTGTGTTTAAAAATGTAAATATTTTTATATTTCTTGTTTAACCACTATTGATTAGCTATCTGGGACACTTATAGCTGCCTTCCAAAAGTGTAAGATAATTTAAAAAACAATGAATCAAATCCAACAACTCTTAACTGGCTGTGCTCTTCAGTAAATATTTTTTTCTTTAAATTATAGATTTTTTTCATCTGTTTTATGAGACTGTTGATATACAATCATACTTCCTCTTAACATTGCTGGGAGGAATGTAATGGGATGTAATAGAATAATGAATGTAGAAAGAACTTTGTACGTCATGATGTTTATATATAATTATGATTCACTCTAAAGATTATCATGCCCCACTTGATAAATTTAGTATATCTATTTTTGGAAACATGCTCAGTCATGCCTGACTCTTTGTGACCTCATGGACTATAGCTGGCCAGGCTCTTCTGTCCAAGGAATTCTCCAGGCAAAAATACTGGAGTGGGTTGTCATTTCTTTCTCTAGGGGATCTTCCTGACCCCAGGGATCAAACTTGTATCTCCTGCATTGACAGGTGGATTCTTTAGCTCTGTAAAACCTGGGAAGCCCTAATGTACCTATGAATATCATGAAAACTCATATGTAAGTCATTACATTATTTATACCAAGTACATGGTCTTCAGAGAGAAAGCCATGAAAGAGATGTTATTCTGGAGGAGTCACTCAGTTGATGGTTTCAGTTGGTTTTGCTTCCAGGGTAGGATAAACAGACATCTCTAGCTGAGAATGACAAGGAAAGTTTCTGAGAATGGACTGGTTTAGTCTGTGTCATGAGACCCAGGCATTTCTTTCTTATTTTTTTTTTGGCATGTAACTCTCCAGGTCTTTTCTACTTTACCTCAAAGTGGTTTTGACCGTTTCATTAATGACAAAGTCCTAGATAGCTAAAAATGTAAGCTTTTGTCTTTTCCCATTTGATGCAGCATTTATTAAATTTCCAGACTTTCTTATGAGGAATGGATGCTGAATCATGATGAAAAACATACTGCAAATTATTAATATAAATATTGTAGAGGCACCAATCCTGCAACTTAACATTTACTATATTCTTATTTTGTGTCACACTCTTTTAGTCAGCTCCCTGGGTCAGGAAGATCCCCTGGAGGAGGGCATGGCAACCCACTCCATTATTCTTGCCTGGCGAATCCCTTGGACAGAGGAGCCTGGAGGCTACGGTCCATGCGGTAGCAAAGAGTCAGACACGACTAAGCACACACACACAGGTTATAACAAAGGGACATAAACTAGTGACTTAAACAATAGAAATTTATTTATCACAGTTGTAGAGGCTAGAAGTCCAAGATCAAAGTGCTAGCCGATTATGTGTCTAATGAGCACCACTTTCCTGATTTATGGACAACCATCTTTTTTTTGGATGTCTTCACATAGTGGAAAGGAATAAGAGCTTTCTGAAGTCTCTTTTAGAAGAGCGTTAATACCATTCATGAGCGCTCCACCCTTGTGATGTAACAACACAACAAAGTCCCATCTTCTAAAACCATCATATGGGGGGTTGGGATTTCAACACCAAAACCTCGGGGACACAAACATTCAGACCATAATGCACATGCTCTGCTGTTTTAGCATGGGTTACCCAGCTGCAGACCCTGAGACAAGCTTTTGAGCATAAGTGACTTAATTGGGAGTTGATTCTAGAGAATGTACATATGGGTATGGAAAATGGGACAGGGAAAAAGAACTTATAAGGTTTGATGTCAGCAAATCACCACTGTGGTTCCTGGGTGAACCTGAAAGGGATACTAAACATGATTTCTTACAATGGAAAGGGTACTTAAATACCAGTTCCCAGCAGTCACAGTTGAGTCCTGAAGTTAAGGAGGGCAACGCACACTCTGCCCATTTTCAGGGAGAAAATGCTTAGTGGCCAGTTAGACCATCAGGCAAGGAACAACAGGTACTAGTAGTTGAAACTTAGATAATCATTCCAAGAAATGGGTGTGAATTCATCATTGACATTATACTTATATTACATATAAATTCTCATAACCCCCTGCAGTCTGAGCTTCACTGGTGGCCCAGAGGTAAAGAATCTGCCTGCATTTCAGGAGATCTGAATCCGACCCTGGGTTGGGAAGGTCCCCTGGAAGAGGAATTGGCGACCCACTCCAGTACTGTTGCCTGGAGAAGTCTATGGACAGAGGAGCCTGGTGGGCTACAGTCCACGGATCACAAAGAGTCGGACACGACTAAGCAAGCTACACTTCCACTTTCTATGCAATCCGTAGTTATATCACCCTTACTTTATAGAGAAACTAAGATTTAGTTATTTTGCTCAGAGTTATATAATAGTAAGCAGAGATACTAAGTTTCAAACTCTGAATGTTGTCCTACTTCAAAGATTTGATTCTTGAATTTTCACATACGTTGCTTACTTGCTGACTAGGGGGTTGGAAAATGTGACTCTCCCTGGAGAATGTCCAAGGGCTCTTTGGAAGAGCTGTAAATGACAATATTTTAATAACCTTTAACAGCCTTTTTTTTTTTTTTTTTTAATGGCAATAGAAACAAATAGTTGCCTAAAGTGAAATAGTATTCATTTGAGTTGCTCAGTCATGTCTGACTTTTTGCGACCCCACGGACTGTAGCAGGCCAGACTTCCTTGTCCACCCCCAAACTCCCAGAGCTTGTCAAACTATGTCCATTGAGTCGGTGATGCCATCCAAACATCTCTCGTCCTCTGTCATCCCCTTCTCTTCTTGCCTTCAATCTTTCCCAGCATCAGGGTCTTTTCCAATGAGTCAGTCCTACTTTTTTTTTCTTTCTTTTTAATATTCTTAAGTATCTGTCACAGTGTTGATATTATAGTCATATTTTTGTGTCTGCATGTATTTGGGACATTGATACAGGGCATTCCTAGTGTATATACATTTTGGAAAACGTTTGCTCTTCTAACTTAAGACATCCCAGTTTCTATTTCCAAGTCTAGTGAACACTGTGAGTTCAATAAATTTTCTTTATATTTGACAAGCTGAGTTTGAAGTAGATTTCAGAGAAGTCATGATTTTTAAGGAGAAGTGAGAATTCAAATAATGATAGAATATAGGACTAAAAAAAAGGTATAGAGAAAAATAAAAGTCAGTCCAGGTAGTAAAATTTGATAGGAGGATATTTGTGGGAGCAGGACATTGCAAAGTGTTCTCTAAGAAAATGAGCAAAACAGTTTTATAGAATGGAATTTATGAGAGACATGGGATTTAAGGTCAAAATGCTATATTGAGGCCAGATTGTGGGGCCTTCTGAATACCAGGCTTAGAAGTTTGAATTTTACCTCATCCCATAAGACCTAGAGAAGACCTTTGTTTCTATAAATAAAAGGACAGCATTTACTTCTTGGTAGTTATTATAGCAGAATTATTGATTTTCTCACGCCAGCCTTGATATGGTCTTTTAGGCTTGTTTGTTTGTTTTTATAAAATAATCCAACTCATTTAAAACAAGTTTAAAAACATGGAAATAAGAAAATTAGAAAATAAAAGCCTTACATAAGTTCCAAACAGTTTGGTATACCTTCCAGATAAATATACACATGTGCATGTCATATACACACATACATGCAGAGTCTTAGTAAACAAGCAGATTCTTTGTCAATCTAAATTTCTTCAATTAACATCATAAGAATATATTTATGTACAAAAATAACATAATATTTATGAGTTATAGAGATGTTGGTAAAAAAAAAAAACAGTTAAAATCCAGTAAAATTCACAATCCAACAATGGTTAGATACTTAATATTTATATTTGTGATACAGAGTAATGTTTTCCTAAAGTCTATCTATCCCACCATCCCAAGGTTAATCCTGATATGCACCTTGAAAAACTGATATGTATCTTTCTTTTTTTAAGAAAATATGTGATATACAAAAATATTATGCAATATATATATATATATACCCATTAGAAACACATGCATATGTATGCATATATACACTTTTAGATGCACACACACACACACCCCTATGCATTTTAATGAAATTGTAACTATTTCACACTTTCAGGACTGAAACTTGCATTTTTCAATCAACACAGCATAGAAAAGGGGTGCCTCACTCTTCTTAATGAATTAGTAGTATAGATTCACTTAACTAGTTTTCTTACTGTTGAAAATGAAAGTTTTTTCTTACTGTGGTTTTAAGTCAGGTTTATTCTATAAACATATGGCATCTTTTGGCTATGGATAGAATGTAATACACTTATTAGCTCAAAGCTCTGCTCCAAAGTGTGCCTCCAATGCTGATCTTTCTGGAGGGCATTCCATTTGACCAAATCTCCAAACAATTTCTGTAGCTCAATAGTCATATTTATTAACCACATTGAAAAAAAAAAAAAAAAGAAAATCAAATATCTGGTATGGGCCACAAACTGTGCATGCAGTTAAGAATTCAAACTTTTTTAAGGTCTAATCCCTGCTCTCAAGCAGTAGCTGGTTGAGAAATTAATGAACTATACTGCAAAGTTTTAAATGCATTTTAGAGAGTTAGTTTTGTCCCTGATACAACCTAGTCTCATGCATCCCTATGATTCAGATATGCCTCAGATTGTTGGAGGACTACTAGTGATCACACACATCATATGCTTTTTATATGATTAGCAGAGTTGGGAGCTTTTTGTGTAAAAAGTCACCTTAAAACAGAGATCTGCAAGAAGCGTAATTTTTGATTTGTGCAAGAGATCTGATCGTAGGGTAAATTTAAAGACAGAGGAAAGGTGAAAACATTTTGTTGAGTGTCAAAACTCTGATGTTTCAAAACTGTTGCTTAAAATTCCAGCCCCACTACTTTTCAGCTGTGAAACTTAGACAATGTATTTGTCTTCCTTTTGCCTTAGTTTCTCCATCTATAAATTCATGATTTTAAAGTTACATGGAATTGCTGTAAGGATTAAATGAGAAAATTCATGTGTGTGCAAGCTGTGTGCATGCTGTCGCTTCAGACATGTCTGACTCTTTGCAACTCTATGGACTGTAGCTGGGCAGGCTCCTCTGTCTGTGGGATTCTCCAGGAAAGAATAATGGAGTGGTTTGCTGTGTCCTCCTCCAAGGGATCTTCTCAACTCAGGGATTAAACCTAAGCCATTCTTGTCTCCTGCATTGGCAGGCAGGTTCTTTACCACTAGGGTCATCTGGGAAGCCCAGTACTAATCATAGTGCCTCACTGAAATGAAGAATAAATGTATAAATGATTTCAATAAATTAAATCAATAAGGTCATTAAGTGTTAGCTACTATTTTGTTGGTATTGATTTTATTCATATTATCTTATGGGATTTTGTTCAAAAATCAAGTTTTGGGATCAAAACCTGATTTTTAATTCAAATGGGCAATACATAAATAAATACCAAAAACAGTGGTACTGAATCTGAGTTATGATAATCTCCAGGGATCTGGAGGGTCAGCCAGAATCTGTAATGGTTTATGTGCTCAACAATTATGTCAGGAGTCCCCAAGAACACCTCCAGATGCAGTTATTTGCTAGGGAAGTCATAGGAATCAGTATAATTATACTCATGTCTATAATCGATTAGAGTAAAAAGGATAAAAAGCTAGCAAAATTAGGATACAAAGTTAGCAGATGGGAAAAGCACATGGAAAAATGTCCAGAGGAAGTCAGTTTCAAGCTTCTAAGAAACTTCTCATGGTGGAATTGTATCAGACACACAATTTCTCAAGCAATGAGTTATGATCACATGTGCAAAATATTGTCTACTGGGGAAGCTCGTTACAGGCTCATCACCAGGGTTTTGATTTTAGGGGCTGGTCATGTAGTCATCCTCTGACTCAGGGAAACGTAGGTATGGAAAATAAACCATAATGCTTGTACAAGAAGTTTAGACATGGTGAGATACATGCATTAGTTCTGGGAATGGTAAGAAACCTAAGTCCCCAGAGCCAGCTCTACAAGGAAGCCTTTCTGGAGACAGCAGTCTTGGGCATGCTCAGTTAACCTGCATAGTAATGAAAAAGGAAACATTAACAGTGAAGATACAAGTGAGTATAACAACAAAGTCACAATGAAGGTAGAAATTTTTGCGACAGCACTAGTGATGTATGACATGTAATATCACATTTATAATAAACTTATCCCCCTAAACTTTTATTCCACTGCCAGGAGGTAACTTCCACATTGGGAAAATAGCTCTCAGGACAAATATTAGTGCTCTCAGTCTTGATCATTTTAAAACCCCACAGCAAAAGTTTCTTCATGGATGTTGGCAGCTACATCTTTCTTTCCTTTTTTTTTTCTTTTTGCCTCTGGAACTGACAGATGACATCATCCTTATGGCAGAAAGCAAAGAAGAACAAAAGAGCCTCCTGATGAAAGTGAAAAACGAGAGCGGAAAAGTTGGCTTAAAACTCAGCATTCAGAAAACTAAGATCATGGCATCTGATCCCATCACTTCATGGGAAATAGATGGGAAAACAATGGAAAGAGTGACAGACTTTATTTTGGGGGGCTCCAAAATCACTGCAGACGGTTACTGCAACCATGAAATTAAAAGGCAATTGTTCCTTGGAAGAAAAGCTATGATAAACCTAGACAGCATATTAAAAAGCAGAGGCATTACTTTGCCAACAAAGGTCCATCTAGTCAAAGCTATGGTGTTTCCAGTAGACATGTATGGATGTGAGACTTGAACTATAAATAAAACTGAGTGCCAAAGAATTGATGCTTTTAAACTGCGGTGTTGGAGAAGACTCTTGAGTCCCTTGTACTGCAAGGAGATCCAATCAGTCAGTCCTAAAGGAAATCAGACCTGAATATTCATTGGAAGGACTGATGCTGAAGCTGAAACTCCAATACTTTGGCCACCTGATGCAAAGAACTGACTCATTAGAAAAGACCCTGATGCTGGGAAAGACTGAAGGTGGGAGAAGAAGAGGATGACAGAGGATGAGATGGTTGGATGGCATCACTGAGTCAATGGACATGAGTTTCAGTAAGCTCTGGGAGTTGGTGATGGACAGGGATGCCTGGCATGCTACAGTCCATGGGGTCACAGATTTGGGCATGACTGAACGACTGAACTGAACTGAACTGAACTGGAACTGACTATTTCAGCCTAGGAATCATCAATAGAGATGGCAAGTGGGTACCAATGCAGTGGTGCCTTTGATAAGTATTTCCTCGGACAAAGTCACAGCTGGAATAATAGGGAAAAAGGAACATTATGGGGACAATAGAACAGCCAACAATCGATTGGGGATTAACCTGAGCCAACTCACTGGCAACTCTAAGACCATGTGAAAGACCCTGAAGGAGGACTGGAGTTCCTGAGAAACGTGAAACTCATTTCTTCATGTTCCTTTTTCCCTGGCTTTGTGTATTATTCAACAAAATTATATTGAGCATGTGTTTCAGGGAAACATGTTGATAATAAAACTGAATCAGACAGTAAAATTCCCTGCCTCCAGAGAGTTTACATTCTGATAAATACAGATTTTAAATGTATTCTGAATTTGCTAAATAGATCTTTTATATTTATATTCAAATCATATAAAATTCTCAAGGGAACAAAGTTAAGAATGGTAACAATCCTCTCCTTAGAAAACTCTTGCCTACTTATGATTAAAGGGTTGTCAAATCACCTTCAAACAAAATAAAAATAGTACTTTGTTTTTATTTCACCATGTTAGCTTCATGGTAAAAATATTTACTTCCTCTATCCAAACAAGACACTGGAGTTTGGCAAGACTTGCTCTTAAATGGTCCCTTCAGTCTTTTGATTGAATTCCATTCAATTCAGTTACTGGATATTTCTCAAGTACTTAATTAGAGGCACTGCATATTCAAATACATTTATTTAATCACCTACTCTAGACAGTGCCCCAAATCTGTAATTCCTGATATGAATTCCATGCTTCTCTTTAAAAATTTGGGAGAGTTTCTCACCTTCATAGCTGCTGGCACTTCTCCCTTCCTTCAGGATTTCTCAACATGCCACGACAGCTGCTCAGATATCACCTTGGCAGGTTCCTTCAGCATCCAGATGTATGACTCCTCACTCTGCTGTACAGATGAATGTATAAGGGCAGACTTCATGTAACTGTGGCATTCAGAGCCATCACACTCCATGACATGCCCTATCATTGGCTACCGATGAATTTAATCAGCAATATCTCCATAATAATTTTGACTCATTCAAGAGTGATTTTGTATCACTCATGATACATCTCTAATTCACCATCATGGCCTTCTAGATTGTTTCAGCCAATCTGTTGCTGGGGAGGGATGATGAGGCAAAGCAAGTGCAATTCACATGTGACAAGCTGAAATAGGTTGTCAACAGATTTTTACAAGGACACTGTCAAACATAATTGGCAGCAATGCGGCAGAGCTGTTGATTCTTGGGAACTGACATCTGCAAAGTGGCTAGTTGTCAATCTCAAGCCACGTGCCTCTGCTAGAGAAGATAGGACAAAACTTCCTGTAAGGGAAGAAAGAAAAAGAAAAAAAAAAAAAAAAAACAAAACAGCTTTGGGAAGAGAGGGGACTGGGAAACCATAGTTGTTATGTGTTACTCACTGAATGTACACAAAACAAAAATGTCTCAAGGTCACATGCTTGTAATATCTATGATATAACACACATTGTGTTACTATCATTGCCATTTCTAGATGGGCAAAATGCAAATTAAGTAATTGACCTTGAAATGGCATACAACTACACACACACACATTTTCGATGTATGATTTTGGATTATAGTTGGAGAAACCCTAAAATATACTAAACAGTCCCAAACTGCACTGAAGACCTGAGTGTTTTACTTTTCCTTCTACTTACAATGGGATCTTGGGTAGGTCGATTCACCTCTTTACATCTCTATTTTTTCACCTGTAAAATGAAAAAATTGGTTGCAATATCTATTAGTATTTTCCCCACCTTTTTTTTTTTCTAGTCTTAATGTTTATTTAATTAATACTCCCAGGCTAAATATATAGATAAATATAGATTTATAGGTAGACATAGATATCTAAATTATGGGATATCACATAAGTCTTACTTGTGTTTATAGAGCTTGTGAAATAAGACATAATCATGAACGCTTGTTTGGATGGGGAAAGAAAAGAAGTTCAGTCAGCTCAGTTCAGTTGCTCAGTCATCATGTCCGACTCTTTGCAACCCCATGAATCGCAGCCAGTCCATCACCAACTCCTGGAGTTTACTCAAACCCATATCCATTGAGTCGGTGATGCCATCCAGCCATCTCATCCTCTGTCATCCCCTTCTCCTCCTGCCCTCAATCCCTCCCAGCATCAGGGTCTTTTCCAATGAGTCAACTCTTCGTGTCAGGTGGCCAAATTATTGGAGTTTCAGCTACAGCATCAGTCCTTCCAATGAACACCCAGGACTGATCTCCTTTAGGATGGACTGGTTGAATCTCCTTGCAGTCCAAGGGACTCTGAAGAGTCTTTTCCAACACCACAGTTCAAAAGCATCAATTTTTTGGCACTCAGCTTTCTCCACAGTCCAACTCTCACATCCATACATGACTACTGGAAAAACCATAGCCTTGACTAGACAGACCTTTGTTGGCAAAGTAATGTCTCTGCTTTTTAAAATTCTATCTAGGTTTGGTCATAACTTTCCTTCCAAGAAGTAAGCATCTTTTAATTTCATGGCTGCAATCACCATCTGCAGTGATTTTGGAGCCCCAAAAAATAAAGTCTGACACTGCTTCCACTGTTTCCCTATCTATTTCCCATGAAGTGATGGGACCAGATGCCATGATCTTAGTTTAGTGTTAATCCCTTAGTCATGTCTGACTCTTTATGACCCCATGGACCATAGCCCACTAGGCTCCTCTGTCCATGGAATTCTCCAAGCAAAAGGAAAAGAAAGAGAGAAATAAACAAAGAGTGGAAAGAATGTAATGAGCAAAAACAAAAAGAAACACATGAAAGTTTGAAAATTCCTTGTGGCTCAGATGGTAAAGAATCTCCCTGCAATGCGGGAGACTCAGATTTGATCCCTGGGTCGGGAAGATCCCCTGAAACAGGGAATAGTTACCCCTCCCGTATTCTTGCCTGGAGAATTCCATGGACAGAGGAGCCTGGTGGGCTACAGTCTATGGAATCACAGAGTCAGACACGACTGAGCAGCTAAACACTAAACACTATGAAATTACCTGACTGCCAGAAAGAACTTCATAAATATTTAATACATATTTGCTGATTTTAGATGATCTTGAGATTAATAGGAGGCATTAAATGTTAGAACATAACAACTAGTTTGAAAGTTCATGAACATGGCTTGCGTTAAAAACAGACTATAACCTGCTTTTATGGTGGATTCATTACTAGTGTTGAAAGAAATTTGAGGTTCCTAAAAGTACAATTAGCAAATAATGCCACGAAAACATATGAAACTCTCTGTGGATGAATAATCATTGATGGAATGATAATGGGCAGACTGAACCCATTTCTTTACTATTCAACAAACAGCAGTCAAAATGTAAGCATGTAATGACATTTTTCAATGCTTAATAATAATAGTAGTAATAATACAATCATAGCTTGCTATATTTTGCTTAGCTTTATTGCACTTCACAGATGTTACACTTTTTACTGATTGAAAGTTTGTGGCAATCCTCACTGAGCACATCTATCAGCACCATTTTTCCAACATTTGCTCACTTCATGCTTCCATGTCATATTTTAATATTTCTCTCAATATTTCCAATTCTTTCACTATTGCTATATGTGTTACACGTGGTAACCTATGACTGGTGATCTTTGATATCACAATTGCAATTGTTTTGGGGCACCATATGCCACACCCATGTAAGACAGCAAACTTAATAAATATTATTTATGTTCTGACTGCTCCACCAACCAGACATTTCCCCATCTTTTCCCTTCTCTTCATGACTCACTATTCCCTGAGATATGACAGTATTGAAATTAGACCAATTAATGATTTGACATGACCTCTAAGTGTTCAGCTGAAAGGAAGAGTCACATGTCTCTCACTTTCAATCAGAAGATAGAAGTGGTTAAATTTAGTGAAGAAGGCATTTTGGAAGCAATGATAGGCCAAAAGCTAGGCCTCTTGCACGAAACCATCAACCAATTTTTGAACACAAATGCAAAGTTCTTCAGTTCAGTTCAGTTCAGTCGCCCAGTCGTGTCTGACACTTTGTGACGCCATGAACTGCAGCATGCCAGGCCTCCATGTCCATCACCAACTCCCAGAGTCTACCCAAACTCATGTCCATTGAGTTGGTGATGCCATCCAACCATCTCATCCTCTGTTGTGCCCTTCTCCTCCTGCCCTCAATCTTTCCCAGCATCATGGTCTTTGCAAATGAGTCAGGTCTTCGCATCAGGTGGTCAAAGTATCGGAGTTTCAGCTTCAACATCAGTCCTTCCAAAGAACACACAAGACTGATCTCCTTTAGGATGGACTGTCAGGAAGCATTTAACAGGAGGCTTCCTGTGTGCTGTTATGGATCTGTCAGGAAACCTGTGGCCCTTATTAATTCCTGAATAATCAGGAATTAAGAGGAGAGGCACGCCTTTCCCGGAGCTGAGGAATTCAGGCATTTTCGTTGTTAGTTTCTCATTATGGTGATAAGTATCCTCTTCTCTCTTTAATAGGGATCTCCTTGTGTTTTGTAAGTCTGGAATTTTAATCTTTATCTTTGCTGAGAATAACTACCTTGTAAGACAGTATATATGCCCACATCATGTTGATTAAAACACCTTTGCTCCATCAGAGCTTGGGTCCCCGTGCCTTTCTTTCTTTCTTTCTCTCTGTCTCTGTGTTTCTGGCTGATTCCCTGGAGTGTGAAAGCCGGCTGTGTAACCCAGGAAATATTAGCTTCTTTCCTTTTTTTACTCTCTCATCATCAACTCCAGACCACCAGGTTCTGGTCCAATAAAGGACCAACAATGGACTGGTTGGATCTCCTTGCAGTCCAAGGGACTCTCAAGAGTCTGCTCCAACACCACAGTTCAAAAGCATCAATTCTTAGGCACTCAGCTTTCTTTATAGTCCAACTTTCGCATCCATACATGACTATTGGAAAAGCCATAGCCCTGACTAGATGGACCTTTGTTGGCAGAATAATGTCTCTGCTTTTTAATATGCTGTCTAGGTTGGTCATAACTTTCCTTCCAAGGAGTAAGCGTCTTTTAATTTCATGGCTGCTGTCACCATCTGCAGTGATTTTGGAGCTCCCCAAAATAAAGTTCTTAGAGGAAATTAAAAGTGTGAACATACAAATGGTAATATAAGCAAGACAGAACTATTACTGATATGGAAAAAGTTTTAATGATCTAGATAGAAGATCAAATCAGACACAACTTTTCTTTAAGCCAAAGCTTAATACAGACAAGTCTCTAACTTTCTTTAATTTCATGAGGGCTCAGAGAAGAAAAGTTTGAACCTGGCAGAGCTTTTTTTATAAGATGTAGGAAAGAAGCCAGCTTCATAACATGAAAGTGCAAGGTGGAGCAGCAAGCGCTAACACAAGAGCAGCAGCAAGTAAATCAGAAGATCTAGCTAATGCATGAAGGTGGCTTCACTAAACAACAGAATTTAAGTGCAGACAAAAGTGTCTCATATTGGGAGAAGATGCCATCTATGACTTCATGGCTAGAGAGGAGAAGCCAATGCCTGGCTTCAACACTTTGAAGAACTACCAGACTCTTGTTAGGGACTAAGACAGCTGGTGACACTGATTTGAAGCCAATTCTCATTCACTTTACTGAAATCTTAGGGCCCTTAAGAATAACATTAAGTCTCTGCTGCCTCTGTTTCATAAATGGGACAATAAGGCATAGAGATGGAATATCTGTCCACAGTATGGCTTACTAAATATTTTAAGCCCCCTGTTGAGGCCTACTATTCAGAAAGAAAAAAAAAAAAAAGAAAAGAAAAGCTTCTTTTCCAAATACAGCTGCTCATAGATATTCAAGCTGGATTTAGAAAAGGCAGAGGAACCAGAGATCAAATTCCCAACATTCGTTGGGTCATCGAAAAAGCAAGAGAGTTCCAAAAAAACATCTACTCCTGCTTTATTGACTACACCAAAACCTTTGACCATGTGGATCACAATACACAGTGGAAAATTCTTAAAGACATGGGAATACCAGACCATCTGACCTGCCTCCTGAGAAATCTGTATGCAGGTCAAGAAGCAAGAGTTAAAACTGGACATGGAACAACATACTGGTTCCAAATTGGGAAAGGAGTATGTCAAGGCTGGATATTGTCTCCCTGCTTATTTAACTTATATGCAGAGTACATCATGAGAAACTCTGGGCTGGATGAAGCACAAGCTGGAATCAAAATTGCTGGGAGAAATATCAGTAATTTCAGATATGCAGATGCTGCTGTTGCTTCTAAGTCGCATCAGTCATGTCTGACTCTGTGCAACCCCACAGATGGCAGCCCACCAGGCTCCTCTGTCCCTGGGATTCTCCAGGAAAGAATATTGTAGTGGGTTGCCATTTCCTTCTCCAATATGCAGATGACACCACACTTATGGCAGAAAGTGAAGAAAAACTAAATAGCCTCTTGTTGATGGTGAGAGAAGAGAGTGAAAATGTTGACTTAAAGCTCAACATTCAGAAAACTAAGATCATGGCATCACTTCATGGCAAATAGATGTGGAAACAATGGAAACAGAGACAGGCTTTGTTGTTGTTGTTTTTTTTTTGGTGGTGGGGGGGGCCCAAAGCACTGCAGATGATGACTGCAGCCATGAAATTAAAAGATGTTTGAAGGATAAAGTGTTAACATATGTGAAGTTGCTTCTTATGGATAAGCAAATATTTTTTTTTTTTTTGAGGTGCAGTCTACTCCTGGTGAAGATGCTATGAAAATTGCTGAGATAACAACAAACAATTTAGAATATTACATCAATTTAATTGATAAAGCATTGGCAGGTTATGAGTAAACTGACTTCCATTTTTGAAAGAATATTCATTTTGGGTAAAATTTTATGTAATAACATTGCATGCTATAGACCATTTGTAGGAGAGTCAATTGATGCAGCAAACATCTTCACTGTCTTATTTTAAGATACTATCACAGCCACCCACACCTTCAACAACCACCACACTGATCAGTCTGCAGGCATCAACACTCTAACAGCAAAGACCCTCTAGCAGCAAAAAGATTATGACTCTGAAAGTTCTGGTGATAATTAGCACTTTAAATATTTTTTACTGAAGTGTGCAGACTTAATAAGTTACAGATAATGCAGATTTACTTTTATATGCACTAAAAAAAAAGTTGTGTGACTCACTTTAGTGTGATATTTGTTTCATTGCAATGGTCTGGAACTGAACTTGCAGTAATCCTGAGATATGCCTGTATTACTAGAAACCACTCAAGTCTGTGCAGCTTTCAACCTTAGCAGATGTGGGATACTTGGACATTCTTTATGTGTGTCCACGTGTCATTTCAACATGCTAATAGGTTCTCTGCTTAGTTTCAGATTTTCTGTCCCTGGTGGTTACTTTCTAGCCATATATAATCTTAAAAAATAATATGGTGAAGATTCTTCCAAAGTAAGTTTGACTGCCTAATTTGTTAATTGTGCCTGGTTTAAGAATCTAAGATGGCAAAGTTTGCCATTTGCTTCAAATTATCTATACTCAACTCTCACATCCATACGTGACAACTGGGAAAGAGATTTGGATCATAAAGAAGGCTGAGCAGAAAGAATTGATGGCTTCAAATTGTGGTGTTGGGTCTTGAGAGTTCCTTAGACAGCAAGGAGATCAAACCAGTCAGTCCTAAAGGAAATATACAGTGGAAGGACTGATGCTGTAGCTGAAGCTCCAGAACTTTGGCCACCTGATGTGAAGAGCCAACTCGTCAGAAAAGACCCTAATGCTGGGAAAGATTGAGGGCAGGAGGAGAAGGGGACGACAGAGGATGGGATGGCTGGATGACATCACTGACTCAATGGATATAAATTTGAACAAACTCCGGGAGGTAGTGAAGGATAGAGGAGCCTGGCCTCCTGCAGTCCCTGGGGTCACAAAGTGTCAGACATGACTTAGCAACTGACATCTACACTCAATGCCATTAGCCCTGGTCCTACACTAACCATATCTGGATTAGATACGACAACTTAACTTCAGTCGTCATGTGACATTCTGCCCCCTCCTGAATGGGTAGAAATCAAAGAGGAAAGAGGAGTGAAGAGATGGGGGAAATAAGCAAGAAGTGCAGGTTTAAAAGTAGAATGTGAGTCTGTCTCCATTTATGGATTTATGACTAAATTAGTGATGAGATTAGAGATGAGTAAGGTTTACATAAAGGAATTTTCTTTTCGTTTCTTTTTTTTTAAGGAATTTTCAATTCAACACTCCATTGCTTAGACTCATTTCAATTTAATTTTATCTGTTCATATATTTCAACACACACACAACTAGTCTCTTGGTTATTGCTCTTTATTGGACATCTGTTAATTTATGCAATGTCTGTTTTTTCTTTTCTTTTCTTTTTTTTAAATGTCTGTTAGATTTATGGATTTCCCATTGTATAAAAGGGCACCTGATAACATTCTTTCTGGTGTGTGAATCAGTAGAAAGTACAAGTTCACATACTCCACCCAGCTTTCTAATCACTTTATGAAAGGTCATTTTGCCCTAAATGCCCTCTTTTAGAGGTACAGAGTTATTGATTTCTAACTTGAATGCATCCTTCAGGCCTAAACAGGAACACAGGAAACATGTTATCCTTTCCTTAAAGAAAGAAACATACAATCACTGGCATTTGAGGAAAACCACCTGAGAAAAACACATATCAATAGGCTTAAAGAGGGGAGAGAGAGTACAATCATGACCATTGTATCTTCATTTCAATAGCAAAAACTGTTTACATTGCAGAAGCATCTTAGAAATTATTCAATTGAAAGATGGTTAAATAAATTGTGACTGTTCA
This sequence comes from Dama dama, assembly GCF_033118175.1. Lineage (NCBI taxonomy): Eukaryota > Metazoa > Chordata > Mammalia > Artiodactyla > Cervidae > Dama > Dama dama. Next base: position 9,783,311 of record NC_083686.1, on the reverse strand, counting down.
TAATGTGAGACTTTATTCATTCAGAGCCAAGTTCTTCACTAGGCTCAGTAGGCACAATGCCCAGAGACCTCACAAATGCTTTAAATTTTAATTTCTTTGAAAATAAGAGCAAATGAAAATAACAATAATTATACAATAACTATTGTATCCTGGATTATATTCATTGGTATACCATTATAGTCAAAAGGATCACTTATAGCATTACTTTTTATTATAGAAGGGGCCCCTGAGGACAAATTTTGGTAGAGCCCATGAATGTCACACGTAAGCATGGCTTTCAGCTGTTAAAAGCAATGATGTATATTTATATATGGTGCAATGCTAATATTTCCAAGGTAACTTAATAAGCTCAACCAGCAATATTTTGAACAATAAGAATATTATTCTACAAAATATCTTAAAGACAGCATAATTTTATATGTAAAGTTTATAAATACAAAAGCCATCTGAAAGAAAGCATACTGAGCTTAAAAATAAGAGATAGATAACAGGCTTGAGGGTATGTGTATGAAGGGGCCCTTTAATTTTGTCCTTATATTCTTAACCATTTCTTCAATTATCTCACATCAGGTTGTGGTTTTGAGTGCTAATAAAAGTTATCTAAAATATACTATTCTGCTTACTTTTTTGCATAGCAAATTGAATTAAAACCTAGCACTTAACATGACATTTCTTCTGGTGTTCTCAAATTCTGAAGTTCAGCCACTTGGACAGAGTACAGCAGAGATATCTTGTCTCCGCTCTGTCATGCCTGGGGCCTCAGCTTGAGCAGATTAAAGACTGAATGCAGCATGATGGCTGGGGACTAGAATTATCCGACATGTTTGGTGTTGGGCTGGAAGAATTGAGGACTAGGTCTGCTGACAGTAGTGCGTGCATGTGGTCTCACTCTGTCACTTGGCTTTCCCACACGAGGCAAAAGGGCAGCTGCACTGTCTAAATACAGCTGGAGCTTCAAGCAGGAATGTTCCAACAGATAAAGCAAAAGCTCCATCGCCTTTAGGGTCATATTTTGGAAAAAGTAATGCTACTTTTGCCATATTCAAAGCAATCATCTGCCTTCATTCCCAAATCTGGATGCTTACACTAAAAAGAGTCATGGGATCTTTTGTAGATGCAACTAGCCATGATCTGATCATGAAAATGTAAATCCCCTAAAATATAAAAATATTCATGCCCTCTGCTAAGATTCCTGAAATTGTGCTGCATTATGGCATCAACTATAAGCCTAGGATTCCAGCATGAAGATCAGATCCATATCCAGGTGAAACTCCTTCTGAGTGACAGATCTAATAGTTTCTGTTGCTCAGTCCCTCAGTCATGTCTGACTCTTTGTGACCCCATGGACTGCAGCACACCAGTCTTTCCTGACCTTCACCATCTCTCAGAGGTTGCTCAAACTCATGTCCATTGAATCATTGATGCCATCCAACCATCTCGCTCTCTGTCATCCCCTTCTCCTCCTGCCTTCAATCATTCCCAGCATCATGGTCTTTTCTAACAAGTTGGCTCTTTGCATCAGGTGGCCAAAGTATTGGAGCTTCAGCTTCAGCATCAGTCTTCTAATGAATATTTATGATTGATTTCTTTAGGACTCCTTCTTTTAGGACTTTTTTAGGATCTCTTTGCAATCCAAGGGACTCTCAAATATTTTCTCCAATGCCACAGTTCAAAAACATCAATTCTTTGGCACTCAGCTTTTTTAGTCCAACTCACATCCATACACGACTACTGGAAAAACCATAACTTTGACTAGATGGACATTTGTGGGCAAAGTAATGTCTCTGCTTTCAATATTCTGTCTTGGTTTGTCATAACTTCTTTTCCAAGGAGTAAGCGTCTTTTAATTTCATGGCTGCAGTCACCATCTGCAGTGATTTTGGAGCCCAGAAAAATAAAGTCTATCACTGTTTCCATAGTTTCCCTATCTATTGCCATGAAGTGATGGGATCATATGCTATGGTCTTAGTTTTTTGAATGTGTTTTAATTCAGCTTTTTCACTCTCCTCTTTCACTTTTATCAAGAGACTCTTTAGTTCCTCTTCACTTTCTACCATAAGGGCAATATCATCTGCATATCTGAGGTTATTCATATTTCTCCTGGCAAACTTGTTTCCAGCTTGTGCTTCATATAGCCCAGCATTTGGCATGATGTACTCTGATTGTAAGTTAAATAAGCAGGGTGACATATACATCCTTGACATACCCTTTCCCAATTTGGAGCCAGTCTGTTGTTCTTTGTCTGGTTTTAACTGCTGCTTTTTGACCTACATACAAGTTTCTCAGGAGGCAAGTAAGATGGTCTGGATTTCCCATCTCTTCAAGAATTTTTCAGTTTGTTGTGATCCACACAATCAAAGGCTTTAGAGTAGTCAATGAAGCAGAAGTAGATATTTTTGTGGAATTCTCTTGCTTTTCTGTGATCCAATGGATGTTGGCAAATTGATCTCTTGTTCTTCTGCCTTTTCTAAGTCTAGTTTGAACATCTGTAAGTTCTAGGTTCATGTATTGTTGAAGCCTTGCTTGGAGAATTTTGAGCATTACTTTCTAGCGTGTGAAATGAGTGCAACTATGCAGTAGCTTGAGCATTCTTTGGCATTGCCTTTCTTTGGGATTGGAATGAAAACTGACCTTTTCCAGTCCTGTGGCCACTGCTGAGTTTTCCATGTTTGCTGCCATATTGAGGGCAGCACTTTGACAGCACCTTCTTTTATGATTTGAATTAGCTCAAGTGGAATTCTGTCACATTCACTAGCTTTGCTCGTAGTGATGCTTCCTAAGGCAGACTTGACTTCACACTTCAGGATGCCTGACTCTAGGTGAGTGATCACACCGTTGTGATTATCTGGGTCATGAAGATCTTTTCTGTATAGTTATTCTGTGTATTCTTGCCACTTCTTCTTAATACCTTCAACTTCTGTTAGATCCATTATGTTTCTGTCCTTTGTTGTGCCCACCTCTGCATGAAATGTTCCCTTGGTATCTCTAATTTTCTTGAAGAGATCTCTAGTCTCTCCCATTCTGTTGTTTCCCTCTACTTCTTTGCACTGATCACTGAAGAAGGCTTTCTTGTCTCTCCTTGCTATTCTTTGGAACTTTGCATTCAGATGGGTATATCTTTCCTTTTCTCCTTTGCCTTTCACTTCTCTCTCTTTTTTTTTTTCCCTCAGCTATTTATAAGGCCTCCTCAGACAGCGATTTTGCCTTTTTGCATTCTTTTCCTTGGTGATGGTTTCTACAGTTTCTACTACTTAAAAAAAATATATATGCTAAACAGCAAAGGAAAATCAAGAAAATGAAATGGAAATCCATGTAATGGGAGTAAATACTTGCTAACCATGTATCACATGAGGGGTTTATCTCCAAAAGTTATAAGAACTTCTACCATTCATTCACAAAAATGCAAATAAATAATTTAAAATGGGAAAAGAACTTAAACAGCATTTCTCCAAAGAAAACATGCAAAGAGCCAGTAAGTATATAAAATGTTCTTAAATATCATTAATCATCAGGGAAAGACAAGGCAAAACCACAAGGAAATACCACTTTATGTTAGCCTGTTAGCTCGTCTGTTCTCAAAAAAGAAGAAAAAAAAGAGATAGCAAGTGTTGGTGAAAAGAAAGTGGAGACCATGTGTGCTGTTGGTGGGAATGTAACATGGTGCCATCACTACAGATAACTATATAAATGTCACCTTAAAATTTAAATACACAACTATCATTTGTTGTTGTTCAGTTGCTCAATCATGTCCGATTTTGTGACCTCATGGACTTCAGCACACCAGTCATCTCTATCCTTCACTATCTTCCAGAGTTTGCTCAGACTCATGTCCATTGAGTCGATGATGCCGTCTGACAAGGTCGTCTTCTGTTGCCCCTTTCTCCCCCTTCCTTCAACCTTTCCCAGCACCAAGGTCTTTTCCAGTGGGTTGGTTCTTCACATCACGTAACCAAAGTACTGGAACCTCAGCTTCAGCATCAGTCCTTCCAATGAATATTCAGGACTGATTTCCTTTATGATGGACAGGTTGGAACTCTTTGCAGCCCAAGGGACTCTCAAGAGTCTTCTCGAGTATCACAGTTTGAAAGCATCAGTTCTTTGGTGCTCAGTCTTCTTTACAGTCCAACTCTTACATTCGTACATGACTATTGTAAAAAACATAGCTTTGACTAGATACCTTTGTTGCCAAAGTGATATCTCTGCTTTTTAACATACTGTCTAAGTGTTTCATCACTTTTCTTCCAAGGAGCAAGTGTTCTTTAATTTCATGTCTACATCATCAGTGAATTTGGAGCCCAGTAAATTAAAGTCTCTCACTGTTTCCATTTTTTCTCCATCTATTTGCCATGATACAATGGGACTGGATGCCATGATCTTCATTTTTTGAATGTTGTTTCCTTAAATATTAGAGTTGAATTCAAAAGATTCCAATCATAAAATTGAAAATCAGATTATTGTACATTCCAAATAAATACAATTTTTCTTATACCACTCTTCAAATATCTAAAGTTTCATGCTAAACTATGCATGTTTAAAATTGATACATAAATTTCCCAAATACTTAATCCAAATTAAAGTCCACTTATTTCTAAGTTCCATTTCTTTTGCAATCTCTTGAAAAATTAAATGAATGTTTTCATGTATGTCAGTGTTTTCTCAGTATTTCACTATGATTATTAGAAATTTAGAAGTTAAAGAAATCATAATATGGATCTATGCTTTATCTTCCTTCCCATTTCTAGACTTGTCCTCCTTAAATGCTAATCAGTGAAGCAAAGTGGATGTTGGAGAGAAGGAAAAACTGTATACTGCTTTTCCTGATTCAATTTCTCTCTTTTGTTTTCAGTTTCAATATAGCAGCTTTTTGATCTTTAAGAATTTATATTTTTCTCTTGTGGAAACTGGGCTAAAAAGTTTCATTTCAATTTTAAATGAATGATTATTGTAAATTGAATTTTGACCTCTCCCTGCCCCCTCAAAAAAAAAAAAAAAAAGGCTGATTACTTCTCCCTCAGTACTTTAGTATGTGACAGAATTTAGGGATAGGATATTAAAGAGGTGATTAAGGTTAAATGAAGCTACTAGGGTTGGTCCTAATCCAATATAGAAAGTCTAGAAAGTGAAAGTGGCTCAGTCGTTTCTGACTCTTTGTGACCCCATGGAATTCTCCAGGCCAAAATACTGCAGTGGGTAACTGTTCCCTTCTCCAGGGGACCTTCTCAACCCAGGGATCAAGCCCAGGTCTCCCACATTGCAGGCAGATTCTTTACCAGCTAAACCACCAGGGAAGTCCAATAAGGCTGATGCCTTTATAAGAAGTGGAAGTCAGGGCACAGTCGTATGCAGAGAAGAGACCAACACACAGGAGAGACGGCCATCAACAAGCCAACAAGAGAGGCCTCAGAAGGAACCAGCCCTGCTCATACTTTGATATCAGACACTAAGACTGTGTAACAGCAACATTTCTGTTGTTTAAGCCTTCTAGTCTGCAGTATTTTATCAGGCAACTCTAGCAAATGAACACAGCAAGGATACATGCCTGTGTGCTAAGTCACGTCCTACTCTTTATGACCCTATGGACCGTGGCCCCCCAGGCTCCTCTGTCCATGGGATGCCCCAGGCAAGAATACTTGAATGGGTTGCCATTTCCTTCTCCAGGGGATCTTCCTGACCCAGGGATTGAACCCAAGTCTCTTATGTCTCCTGCATGGGCAGGTGGATTTTTTAACCACTAGTGCCACCTGGGAAACCAACAAGGATGACTTATCCTAAATTAAGGTTTAGATAACAGCACATCCAATAATATGGAAAGTAAGTTTTCTTCCATTTCTTCTCTTTCTGGAACCTCTTCCTTGAAATCTCATGAACTGAAAAGCCATAAGCAGTTTTTTCAGATTTGCAAAGCTGTAGGCATTTTTTTTTTTTTCAGATTTTCTGCCTCTTTTTAAAATCATGATAACTATTTTTAATTTTTCTTATAATGTTTCTTAAATTAAAATCTATCAATTTCAGGTCCCACTAGGATCTTTTCAGCCTAACAACATTAGTGGTTGCCTGTGTGAGATTGCCAATGAAATTGATACATGCTTCCTACTCTAATAGTTGTATTTACCTCTTGGTGAGTGTGCATTTCTCTTCCAAATGTTAATGGGTCTTATGCATCTCCCTTTCCAGGGAGACTAGAATCTCACACACTGTATACAGATGCTCAAGGAAGGAAAACCAACTTTCATGCTGGTCACTGCACTTAATTTTCTCATTTCCAGTGTATCTGAATAGGCATTTCCAGAAGCCAGGTGGCTTGTGCTGTCCCACAGCAGAAGTGATTGCTTTCCACTGTCTCACTTGAGTAATGTGCTAATAGAAAACCAAGTTATGGATCTCTAGATCCAGGACAATAATAAAATCATAATGATACTGTTAGCAATCTGGCCCCAGCGTCGGTTCCTTCTCCCAGAGAAACACTGTCACGGAAACAGAAAAACTCATCAATCACAAAAATCACACAAGAGCCAAGCCAACCAGCTTAAATTCACACACAACTTTGCAGATGAGGCTGAACTTCACTGCTGGGCAGTGGTTTTTCTTAGAAAAACCAAATTAGTGCACTAATTGATATGACTGCCCCTTTCTGAGCAGATTCTGGGAAGCATGAGCTTATGTGATTTTAAAAGGTCACACAGATAATGAGAGGTAGGACCGACATCAGAGCAGAGCTCGATGCTGCCTCTCTGGCAATTGTGTCTTATGATTTAGGAGTTCAACGTGTAGCTCGATCTAAGGTTTTTCCACCTCAGATACTGTAAACAAGCAGAGAAAACAAATAAGTGCCTATAGAGAGCAGTAAGATAAGCCAGTTAGCCAGCTATAATTAACTGGTAAGCCCTTGATTCTTTTTTTTTTTTTTTTTATTAGTTGGAGGCTAATTACTTCACAACATTTCAGTGGGTTTTGTCATACATTGACATGAATCAGCCATGGAGTTACATGTATTCCCCATCCCGATCCCCCCTCCCACCTCCCTCTCCACCACCCTTGATTCTTAAGCAGTATCTCACCCCTTATAACTATGTAATTGATGCCCATAGAAAATCATGATTCTGCAGCTTGAAGAATAAGAGAAAGGCAGAAGTCCAAGTTTCCAAGTAATAGTTACTACCTAGCATACTGTTAATAACTTCTATGGAGCATATACTCTTATGAAGTGCAAACTCTATCACTAATAGTGTTGTTGCTATTGTCTTTTGAAATAGTTATAAATAATCCCTTGGACTAGTAGTTTAGAATTTCATGGACAGTGGGCTCACAACTGAATTACTTCAAAAATGAATAGGTCAAGTGGAACCTCTTTCAACATGACTACCAATAAAAACTGAATGACTGAGAGGCTAAGCAGACACCAATAAAAGCGAACCATAATGACAGTGTTTGGCTTTCTCAAAATATGGCCAGTTTTAGAAAAAATAAAAATCACTGATACATCTGTTGTTATTGTTCAGTTGCTAAGCCATGTCCAAATCTTTGTGACCCATGGACTGCAGCACGCTAGGCTTCCCTGTCCTTGACTGTCTCCTGGAGTTTGCTCAAACTCATGTACATTGAACTGATGATGCCATTCAACCCATCTCATCCTCTGTAGTAATTTTTGAAAGCAATTTATAGTTCATGCATATGTACTCAGCTGCTTCAGTCATGGCCAACTCTTTGTGGCCGTATGGACTATAGCCCTCTAGCTGCTCTGTCTGTGGGGTTCTCCAGGCAAGAATATGGGAGTGAGTTGCTTTGTCCTCCTCCAGGGGATCTTTTCTGAACCTGGAATTGAACTTGTGGCTCCTGCATCGCAAACAGATTCTTTACTGCTAGGCCACTGGTGAGTTCCCTATAGCTCATGCAGTTACCTCACATCTGAGAATTTTATACAACGTATATTTGTTGAACGCTTATTCCATGCCAGATCATGTTCTATCTGCTGAAGAAATAGCTATGAACAGAAGTCCTTTGTTCTCATGGTCTAGTAGAAAAAATTAGACAATACTTTCAAATATCTTTTGATATTGATTTCTAACATAATTCTACAATAATAAGAGAATAGACTCTATATCAATAATTTTAGACCATGAAATGTTTGCACCTTGCCTTATTGCCCTGGATACTTGCCAGTGTCTCTTAGTTTATAGTCTATGGGAATTTGAATAGAATTTGTATCTTGCCATTGCATAAAACTGTATAAATCTTAATTATCCTGAACTGGATCATAGTGTTTTCAGGCCTACTATATCCTTCTACTCTTCTGACTATTCATTCTATAAATTGTTGAGAGCTTGGTATTGAAATTCCAACTAAAATCTTAATTTATCTACTTAAAAAATAATTGTAATATATACTGTGACTATATATAACTTGGTTCTGTATTTTCCAAGTCTCTTGCAAGTGTGCCATCATAATTTCACAATTTAAAAAATTTAAAAAAAATAAGAAAGGAAGAAAAACTGCAAAATGTTGCAGTTAAAATGAGTCAGAGTAGGGGGCAGCTAGTGGCCAGCTACTGGGACAAGCATGCTATTGGTGAAGGGACCTTGTTCTTGTGATTTTAATTAGATTAGTCAGGGAAAAGCTCACCACTAAAGTGATACTCAGGCAGAGACCTTGAAAGTACGGAATCAAGCTATATTGATATCTGAGCCAAGAGTGTTCCAGATAATGTACAGACCAAGTACTGAAGCCCTGAAGTGATGTGGTTGGTGTGCTCAAGAAATTGAAGAGAAGTTGGTGTGGTTGAAGGGTAGAGGAAAGAAGAGAATAAGAGGCAATGGGTTAGATTGGAGCAGGGGATGTTATGAGATTGTTTCAGTCCTCATAAACTGATTGTTAGGTCTCTGAATGCCACTTTGGACAGAAAGTAACATGATTTACTTCTTAAAAGGGTTGTTCTTCTTCTGTGTTAAAAATAGACTATATGGAACAAAATTGGCAGGAATGAAACAGTTAAAGCACCATTATCACCCAGGCAAGGGCTGCTGATAGTTTGAACAAGGACAACAGTGATGTTGGCAAGAAATGGTTGGATTTTGGACACATTCTGAAGGCAGAACCAACAAGCTTTCCTGAAAAATTGAATGTAAGGTACAAAAGGAAGAGAAGAAATAAGAATGGTGTCAAGTTTGTGGCCAACTAGAAGAAAGAAATTTCCATTTATTGAGAGAAGATGTGGGAGGTGAATTTATTGAGGGAGGTTAGTGATAGGAAGGGCATGTTCTCACAAAGTATTTGGAGGCAATGGGTCCAGGTTTAGGAAGAGTTTGGGTGAAAATAAGAGATGAGTTTAAGAAAAATTGACTTGGCATATTGAAGTTCTGAGAGAAGCTTCTTGGAATGAAATGTGCTTACACTAAGGTTTACAGGATTGGTAGGATTTATGGACATGAAGAAGAGACCAGGGTGAAGGATCTACAGAGAAGCCTAATGGGTCCACGTCCAGAATCAGGATGAACCATGGTGCATCAAATACAGTCTGCCGTAGCCTTGGCTTTGAAAAGGTGAGTTTATTCCAATGCAATTAATGTATTAGGGAAAAGTTTGAGCATGAGTGAATTTTGCATTTGCTTATGTGTGATTTTTCTGTGAGAAACACAGAATGCAAAATGTACACCTGAATGCAGATTTTTGCTGCACTGAGATATGTCAGAATACGCAACACGCACACAGGCAACATCTCAAGCATCCATCAACTCCCTCAGTCCAACCTGAGTGCCTTGGGCCACACTCACTTTCGCACATCTGGCATGACATCTTTCCCTTCCATTCTAGGTGACTCTCCTTCCTCCTCTTGACAGCTGCTCACAATCATTACCCTTCTCATCCTCACATCTAAAAACACACAGCAGGTCTTTGTCAAGGTCAAGTTTCATTTTTTTGTAGCATTTAAGCATTTCTTAGCCATTTGGCAGATGTAAAGCTATATTCCCATTTTTACTAGATTTCTGTCTTCTTTTTATGCATGTTTCAAATGAAATGTTGGTGTTTGTTGTGCACCTAGCCCCATCTTGGTAAAGAATCCACCTGCAATGCAGGAGACCACAGTTTGATTTCTGAGTAGGGAAGATCCCTTGGAAAAGGGATCAGCTACCCATTCCAGTATTCTTGGGCTTCCATGGTGGTTCAAATGGTTAAAAAAATCCACCTGAAATGTGGGAGACCCTGATTTGACCCCTGGGTTGGGAAGATCCCCTGGAGAAGGGAATGGACCACTCCAGTATTCTGGCCTGGAGAATTCCATGGACAGAGGAGCCTGGCAGGCTACAGTCCTTGGTGTTGCAAAGAGTTGGGCATGCCTAAGAGATTGTCACTTGCTTGCTTAGCCCCATCAGCCTTGTGGTTTATATTGCATAATGTTGCATAGTGCTGTGATTTTTAGGAATGCACATATCATAGCAGAACTGAATATAACTGAAGGTAAGGCAGGTGCTTCGGGAGCATGGGATGGTGCAGGGGAAGGTTGAAAAGTCGGGGAAGGAGAAGAGTTGGAGGATGAGGTGGGAAGCTCAAATGGTTGAGGTTATCAAGGGTCTTGTAAGACACCATATATTGTTTACATTAGGCATAAGATCAATTATAAACCATGGAGGATAGTTTGCTTATAATTTAGAAAGATCACATACGGTGTGGAGATTAGCTAAGAGGAGAGGGAGATTGCAGTCAGGAAGCTCAATGAGAAGTTTGTTTCTTCAACACAGGCTGGAGGAGACGATGGTTAAATAGGTGGCAGCATTGATGGACAGAAGTGGACTGAATGGAATCAAGTTCTGATTATTTTTGCACTCATAGACTGTGTATCTGGTTTATATCCACAGAGCAAGCAAAACAGTAAAATCGAAGAATATGAGTCTTAATACTATCTACTTACATCTACACATTTCAATATCTCCCCTTTGTTCCATCTTCATTTTGCACTTAATTCTGCTGAGAAGTAATGTGATTATTAAGGAAACAAGTCCCTGATAATAATAACATACACTGAGTTTGCAGTTTTCAAACCTAAAGACTTTGGTGCTAATTAATTCATCCACATAATAAAGATGATAATAATATTCAGGTGTGTGTTCATTGTGTGTGAAACCATCTTTAAATGTTCATAAAAGACTGCCATGTGATAAATACTGTAATGGATATACTAATAAGTATTTTATTGTATAAAAATATTTTGTATTTACTGTATCATTCCATCCTCATAACAAGCTCTGAAAATAATTTCACTTCTTTGCATGAGGAAGTGGAGGGTCAAGAAGTTCATTCTTTTGCTCAAGGACACTACCAAGTGACAATCTAGGTCCTCAAACTGAGTGTTCAGCCTTCAACTTCACGCACTGTTCTATTCAGTTCAGTTCAGTCACTCAGTCGTGTCTGACTCTTCGTGACTCCATGAACCGCAGCACGCCAGGCCTCCCTGTCCATCACCAACTCCCGGAGTCCAACCAAACCCGTGTCCATTGAGTCGGTGATGCCATCCAATCATCTCATCCTCTGTCGTCCCCTTCTCCTCCTGCCCTCAATCTTTCCCAGCATCAGGGTCTTTTCCAGTGAGTCAGCTCTTCGCATGAGGTGGCCAAATTATTAGAGTTTCAGCTTCAACATCAGTTCTTCCAATGAACACCCAGGACTGATTTCCTTTAGGATGGACTGGTTGGATCTCCTTGCAGTCCAAGGGACTCTCAAGAGTCTTCTCCAACATCACAGCTCAAAAGCATCAATTTTTCAGCGCTCAGCTTTCTTTATAATCCAACTCTCACATCCATACATGAGCACTGGAAAAACCATAGCCTTGACTAGACGGACCTTTGTTGGCAAAGTAATGTCTCTGCTTTTTAATATGCTGTCTAGGTTGGTCATAACTTTCCTTCCAAGGAGTAAGAGTCTTTTAATTTCATGGCTACAATCACCATCTGCAGTGATTTTGGAGCCCAGAACAATAAAGTCAGCCACTGTTTCCACTCTTTCCCCAAACTCTAAACCCCCTGAAATAGAGGGATTAACACCTGAGACCTGCTGGGCAAACAAAGAACATCCCTTGTGTTGCTCTGACAACAGCTCTGCTTCCCTCCTTCATTCCTTCCCAGGCTTCCATTTGCCTGAGCCAACCTACTGCAAGCATCTGATGAGATCCACAGCTCCCAAGCCCATTATACCATTTTTAGGTTTTATAAAATTAGACTTTGTGAAATTCTTTCAGGAAAGTTCCTTAATCCTTCAGTCAGTATCACTCTGCCATGATAATTAGCACAGAGTAGATTCAGCCGTGGAATTAAGATGTCTCAATGATCTGATTTCAACCCACACTGTGTAAAACACAAATCACATTTTCTGTGATCTAACCCCACCTATTTCAGAAAATCAAAGATAATCTTTCCTTTCATTTTTTCTTTCACATTCAAGGCGGGAATAAATGGGAAACATTGACAATCCCATCACCTTTTCAGGCACTGATTCAAAAGTACCCCTAAATCTTAGAGAAAGTCCTCAAAGCAGAGATTCACTATTGAATGCCTCAACCCCAAAGTTTGCATTGCAGAATAAATTACCTTTTGGGAATCTCTTAAGCCCCCTTGCTTGTTTCATATTCCAAGCAATTTCCTCTCCCTTCATCCTGGAGCACAACAAAATATTTTGATTCTGTCGACCTGTTCCATAAGCAAGTCTGTATGTAGAAAACAGCTTCATAAGAGCCCAGAGACTGAACTCTGCAAAAGTCACTCCAAGCAGAAAAGCCGCCTGATGGCTGAAGGGAAGGTGGGTTCTCTAGGGAAAGGGCTCCGTCTGGAACATATTGCTTCTTTCTCATATCACAGCAATTCTAGGGAACACTTAGAGACTAATTTCTTTTGCCACCACATTTTATTATTTGTTGATTATGCTCAGGTAAGTTAATTAGTAAGGAGATAATGAAAAACTTGAAACTCATGGTTAAGTGAAGGGGAGAAGTTCAAGCATAATGGGGATTTTAAGGGTTTTCAATTTCCTTCCATTTTTGAAGACCGTGAAGAGCCATCTCCTTCCCCTCTGCCTAATGCCGTTAAAATCAGGCATTAAAGCAAAGGAAAATCCATCAGGCTAAAATCCGCTTTTTGCCTGCATGCCAAAGGACACTTTTTCAATGGCTCAGGAATAAAGCTCAGCAAAGTTTTCTTTCTTTGATGTATTTGCTTGATTTATTACTGAAGCGGCCTAAGGGGATTTAAGCAGAATTTAACATATACAAATAACAATCTTTCCAGCCAGAAAAATCCTAAAATCCTAGAAAAATAAAGTTTGCTGTGCCCTGCATGACAATTGGATGACAGATGATCAGGAAAACAGGGGCTGACACTTCAAGTCTTTTGAGTCTTGTTGAGGAATGACATTCAGACTCAAGCCCGCCCACAGTGGGATCAGGAGAGGGGACATGGAGATCTGGGAGGTGTCCTGTTTTTGGAGCTTGAAAGATGAGAAGGATAGGTGCTGGAAAGAGAAAAAGTGGTGTTTGGGACACTGCGTGTCCTGCCGACATCACTGAGGTGAACAACATGGAGTTATGACAGTGTTTAAAGACGAGGGGTTGGGGGTCGTGGTTACGTTTATTGCTTTTATTATTATTCTTATCGTTATTATTTTGACCATTCAGTGTAGCTTCTGCGATCTTAGTTCTTTGACCAGAGATTGAATCTGGGCCCTGGCAGTGAAGGCACTGAGTCTTAACCCCTGGACCACCAGGGAATTTCCCCCCACCCCCGCCTCTTTTTTTTTTGTTTGTTTTTTCTTGGCATATCTATTACTTTAGAGATCATTTTGTCTCATAAAGATAAATGTTTGAAGAGGGAAGTAAGTCAATAAGGGGAAACCCATTTAAAAGAGTAGTCTAGAAAGATAAGCTTATAATGCATGTTCATTTTCTAGGGCTGTGGTAACAAAGTACCATAAACTGCTTGATTTAGACAGAAATTTATAGCTTAGCAGTTACAGAGGCTAGAAGTCTGAGATCAAGGGGTTTTAGTGGGGCCCTGCTCTCTGAAAGTACAGGGGATGGGTCTCTTTAGGCTTCTTTCCTGGTTTCTGGTGACTGTTGGAAATCTTGTGTTTTTTAGCTTGTAGGTGATCTTTGCCTACATGCTGTTTCCTGTTTGTGTGTGTATCCAAATGTCCCCCTTTTTTAACGACACCAGTCCTATCAGATAAAGGGTCCAACCTGCTCCAGTATGATCTTGTCTTAAGTAGCTACATTTGCAACAACGCTGTTTCCAAATAAGGTTGCATTCTGAGGTCCTGGGGTGTGGAACTGGAACATATGAATTTTTGTTCAGGTATGAAATTCAGCGGAGAACAAAATGTTCCATAAACAAAGTCACAAAACTATTAGCCAGTGGCGAAGGAAATTGTAGAGGTGAAATATTCTTTCAGAGAAAGAAAAAATGAAGGAACACAGGAAGAAAAAAAGGAAGGAAGGAATGAAGTGAGAGGAAGGAAGGGAGAGAGGGAGAAAAAAGGAGAGAGAAAGGAAATTTGAAGGATACAAGATAGCTTTGTTTTCATTTTTGTTTGTTTGTTTGTTTAGCTTCAAACATTGTAGCAATTGAGAAACTCAGCATAAGGATGGCTATGACAGTTCACAACCATTGTGTCATGAGTCACAACACCTATGAGGTATAAAGAAAGAAGGTAAGCTAAAATATTCAATGTGTCTGCACATCCCACCTTTTTTTATTACATCAACATCATTATTAGGCATCTAAGACCAAGGGTGTGCAAAACTTGACTGATGCAGAAATACAAAACTATGAAATATATGTATTTAGAAGAGATTAGTTGGAATAAAGTTCTGGGGTAGGAGAGGAGGAAGATGAAAGGACTAGGAAATGGCATTAACTAAAGGGCTTACTGAGAAGCAGCTATTTTACAGCTGTTTTTCTCATACTTTTCTCTATTTCATCCCCTCATGCCTATCCTCCCACTCCACATTCTTTCTTTTATTAAAGGGCTATCTTCCCTTTCCAGGCACTTTGCTGGAGGTAAGCAGTACAGAGCCCTGTCCTCATGAAGATCACAAGTAGCATGTTTATTTACCCTGCGTCACTGGAGAGAAAATGAAGGTCAGAAAATATAAGCAATGCCTCTAAAATCTTGCCTCTGAAAGATGCTAGATGTGGAATTTCACTACACTGCTGTTCTGCCAAACATCCTCCTCAGTTCAGTTCAGTTCAGTTTCCCAGTTGTGTACAATGCTTTGTAACCCCATGGACTGTAGCACATCAGGCTTCCTGTCCATCACCATCTCCTGGAGCTGGCTCAAATGCTCAAACTCATATCCATTGAGTCGGTGATGCCATCCAACCATCTCATCCTCTGTCGTCCCTTTCTCCTCCTGCCTTCAATCTTTCCCAGCATCTTTCCCTACAAATACACTGATAGATAGATACTCCATGGCCCCTCTCCTGGGAGACAGAGCAAAGCTTAAAAAAGGGAGGAGTTTAGCAGAGAAAGGATAAGGGTCATAGGTTTTGGTTGGAAGACAAGAGATAAAGATCTCTTTAAATAGCCCTTTCTATTTTTCCTCTTTTCCTTTCAACCGCAGGAGAAGAATTTTGATTATAGGGATGTCAGGAGGCTGGAGGGTTTTCTGAGGGGAAGAATGTGAAGCTGGATGTCTAGGGTTAGTTCCATGTATAAAAAACAGAATGAATTAGATTTTTTTTTTTTTTCTTTTTTCCTTCCTGGTAGTCAGTCCAACTCACTCTTCTATCAAAGAAGCAGGAATTTATGGTTTTAACTTCCCAAAGGGCTGAAAGGATACAGTGTGCAATCTATTGGGGAGTTTGGGAATGGGAGTGGGGGATAATCAAGATAATTTGTGATCTTTTAGTCTAATGCTTTTATAAAATTTTATAGAGATAAGATGGTAAGTGGATATGAAATAATAAGAAATTTCTACTGAGTTGCCAGCATTTTTGTACAATGAAGATTGTCTGGTCAACTAAGTCAGTCAGCCAGTTCAGTCACTCAGTCATGTCCAACTCTTTGTGACCCCATGAACCACAGCACGCCAGTCCTCCCTGTCCATCACCAACTCCTGGAGTTTACTCGAACTCATGTTCATTGAGTCAGTGATGCCATCCAACCATCTCATCCTCTGTTGTCCCCTTCTCCTCCCACCTTCAATCTTTCCCAGCATCAGAGTCTTTTCCAATGAGTCAGCTCTTCGCATCAGGTGGCCAAAGTAGTGGCATTTCAACTTCAACATCAGTCCTTCCAATGAATATTCAGGACTGATTTCCTTTAGGATGGACTGGTTGGATCTCCTTGCTGTCCAAGCGACTTTCAAGAGTCTTCTCCAACACCACAGTTCAAAAGCATCAATCCTGGTCAACTAAAATGGTAAGCAAAGATGCAATCTAGAACTGAGGACTGTAAACACAGGAATCATTTTATATAATGTGTGTACATATATGCATATATACAAAGATACATGCATATAGATGCATGTGAAGTGAAAGTTGCTCATTCATGTCTGACTCTTTGCAACCCCATGGACTATACAGACCATGAATTTCTACAGGCCAGAATACTGGAGAGGGTAGCCTTTCCCTTCTCCAGGGGATCTTCCCAACCCGGGGATCGAATGCAGGTCTCCGCATTGCAGGTGGATTTTTTATCAGCTGAGCCACAAGGGAAGCCCACGGATGCATGTATGTGGGTGTTTATATAAAATTCTGCTACCAATTTTCCTATGGGAACCTGGGTCCATAGCAAATTTCTATTGGAACTTCAGGATCTGTTTCTCCTTTTTTTATCTCAGCTAACTCTGGAATCATTTATTCTCTGTAAGAAAATGAGAAGTTGCAGATTTGAGTTAGCAGATGTAGAAAGTGGACCTGCTGTTGTCCACAGGGCCATTACACTTCTGAGAGTGAACACTGCCATTGAGGCAAATATTAGGGATACAACCTCAACACACGGATCTGGGAGGCTGGTCACCTGTGCTATTGTGTCTCCCAGGTCTTTGCTCCTTTGGAATTAGTTTATCTTTTATTTTACTTTCTTTCCTACCACCCACACCCCAACCAAGGCAAGATGCAAATGCAGAGGATGGGAACTGGCCAGAGGACTAAGTGAGTAGAATGCTGTCAGGTCATTCCAAACTTCTGATTCTACTTCATTGCATTTGAACTGTATTCCAGCTTCTGGTCTCTCCCTTAAGATGAGTTATTCCTGAACAAGGTTTTTCTTTTCTTGTATAAATAAAGCCCAGTTACCTCAATGGCTCTCCAAGATGGTTCTAGACTATTGAAAACTAAATTTAACTTCAAACTGAAGAAGAAAAGAGAGAACACTGTATAATTTGAGAAAAGAGCAGGTGTTTTAAAGTCAGGCTAACATGGAATTGCATCCTGGTCCATCTGCTTTTCCATTGTGAACGTGTTTTAAAATGGAGACAATATCAAACAGAGTATTTATACAGTGAAAAAATGATGTTATATTAAGACGTCAGGAGCATGGCTTCATCAATCAATAAGTTTGAATACAATGTTGTAAAATTATTATTTAGTCAAATGGATTAACTTAATGTTCTATTCTTGAAGTTACAAACGCTGACATTTACTAGCGCTGGTTTATAATTTGCTTCCGTCTGGTGGGGAGAGGTCAAGGAGGAGGGGTGATTGTGATAGAAACTGCAGTTAGAATGATATCCAAAAAAATCTAATTTCTTCTACTGAGAACAGTGAGGATGATTCTGAATTAAAACACCAATTTTAATACAAGAGATCCTATACTTATAAAGAAATTGAGTCCCACCTTTTATTAAAATAAAGAAATAAATGAGTATTTAATAAGCTAAGTAACATTATCAGGTTAAAAAAAAATTCTCACTCAGTAGCCTAATTCATGTATAAAACTTAAAGTTTGTGGATAACATTTTGCATGAATGAACCCTTTAAAACTTTGTAAATGCCCTTTAAGGCAGGTATGTCTATAATGCATATAGCTATACTGCATATACGACTGCAAAAGACAGTTGAAAAAGGTAAAGCTCATAAGACTTAAAGTATTAGACCAAAGTCTTTTCAATAGTAAATTAAGGAAACAGCACATATCTTTTTGGTTCATGCTTCTGTATTTTTAGAACTACATTAGGAAAACTTATTGAACAGTTATGATATTGAAGCATTAAATCAATTATGCTGGACAATTTAGACCTTGAAGATGTGGACTGTATCTTTTTTGTTCACTATTTTATCCCCAGGTCCAAGCACAATGCCACATATGTAAGTTCTTAGTCATATTTGTTGAATGATGACATAATGAGATCATTACTAAGTCAGCTTATATACTTCACAGTTTATCAAAATTGCCTGTATGTGAACACTGATTTTTCAAGTAGCAACAAGTTGAGAACACGTCATTTTGAACTTACACAGGAAATGTGTATGTGCATGTGAGCACACACATATGCACAGACATGTGTGCATGTGTGTGTGTCCATGCAAAATGAAGGGGTAGTAGTACTGATAACTAGGATGAGGGACTAGGGATCACAGAAAACATCATGAAAAATAACTTTAATGTAAATTAAACATCATACTGTTATCTTTAAATCATGTTGGGAATTGTGCTCCACCAAATAGCTTATATGTATTTGGGATTAGGTAATATTAGAGCTTTCCCAGTGACTCAACAGTAAAAGAATCTGCCTGCAATGCAGGAGATGCAGGTTCAGTCTCTGGGTTGGGGAGATTCCCCCGGAGAAGGAAATGGCAACCCACCCAATATTCTTGCCTGGGAAATCCCATGGACAGAGAAGCCTTGCAAGTTATAGTCCATGGGGTTGCCAAGATTGGCACATGACTGAGCATGCACACAGTATTAGAGCAGACATACAGGACATTTAAAGATCATTTAGTCAAGGGCCGAAGAATGAAGCTTGCCCATCAGCTGGTTTTGTAAATAAAGTTTTATTGGAACACAACTGTGTCCATTCACTTAAATATTATCTATGACTATTTCCACAGCAAAATGCTGAACTGAGTAGTTGCAACAGAACGAATATTGCATATTGTCTAAAATATTTATATTACTATGTGTTTGCTGACTATTGATTTATTATAGTCCACACCTCTCCTTTAGCAGATCGAGAGCCCCCCGATGGAGGACAGGACCTGCTCAAGGTGACACAGTCTTAGAGAAAGGTGAGAACCAGAACCTGAATCTCTTCACTGCCATCCACCTTCTTTTGCCACAATGCATCTCATCATCCTAAAGAGCTACACTGATTTACAAACAATTAATTCAGCTTTGTTATAAAATGCAACCAGGTCCACTTATTTTATGAGAAATAGATATTATCCATCTATATATATATATTCTATATCATCTATATATATATCTACGTGTGTGAGTATGTGGTTTTTATTGTATATGCAAAGTCGTACATCTACCAGCTGTTTTGTAACATCTGCCACACAAGGGCACCTGGGACCAGTAAACCCCCAGGGGAAGTTGCAACATCATTAATTGAGCTTATAAAAGCCAAGTTGAAAACTGTCACAAAACCACACAAAGTCTCATAGAAAATTGATCTGAAAAAGATGAGGCTACACCAATAGCTCAAAAGCCAATTGTATTAAGATGCCAGCTAGCTCTTTCCCTTCAGTGGATCTTTCATAGACATGAAAAATAAATGTATATTGCTCAGTGGTATACTGTAGAGAATGGGAAGGGTGTGGGTCCATAATAGAAGATACGGTGAAGATTTTGGTGGTAATAAGGACACCAGTGTGGTACAGGAGGTGTCTGAGTCATCTTTCCCTTATGGGGTGGAGAGTGGGGATTGGCAGTCAATAAAGTCAAATGAGGTCAAAAATCACAAAACTCTCACTGAACCTCTATTGGGAAATGCACACATTATGGAGATATGCAGAATGGCAAACAAATTATGAAAGCCCTCAAAAAGCCACAAAAAAAAAGGTAGGTTACCCTAAAAGGTGAAGAGAATCGAGGAAAACAGATGATATAAGGAACTAGTATCCAAGAGATAAGGTTGGAAGGGGAAGGGAAGAGAGGAATTAAAGAGTTAGTCCTGATCATCATGGCAGTTTCAGGCACACGCCTCAGGAGTGTTTGCACTGGTCAGGGGCACCTGAAGGGTCAGAGGAAGGCCCGCCAAGAAGATGAATGTAAGGAAATGCTACTTTCATCTAAGGCTTTTCTGAGAGTTTCTCATTAATTAACAAATCAAGGAATCACTTCATAACTGAATATTTCTGCTACATTGTGGCAGATCTGTGTGAGTATCTGAGACTTTTTGACAGCATTGTTTTCATTGGTAAATTAACCCTTTCCCATGGCATACTGACATGGGTATTGAACTGAATCTCTATTTCCCATCAGCAGAATGACTACTGATCCAGTTTAGCTATCATAGTTGGAGTTCAGTTCAATTCAGTCACTCAGTCATGTCTGACTCTTTGCGACCCCATGAATCGCAGCACACCAGGCCTCCCTGTGCATCACCAACTCCTGGAGTTTACTCAAACTCATGTCCATCGAGTCGGTGATGCCATCCAGCCATCTATCCTCTGTCATCCCCTTCTCCTCCTGCCCCCAATCCCTCCCAGCATCAGGGTCTTCTCCAATGAGTGAACTCTTCGCATCAGGTGGCCAAAGTATTGGAGTTTCAGCTTCAGCATCAGTCCTTCCAATGAACACCCAGGACTTACCTCCTTTAGGATGGACTGGTTGGATCTCCTTGTAGTCCAAGGGACTCTCAAGAGTCTTCTCCAACACCACAGTTCAAAAGCATCAATTCTTCGGTGCTCAGCTTTCTTCAGAGTCCAACTCTCATAGCCACACATGACCACTGGAAAAACCATAGCCTTGACTAGACGGACTTTTGTTGGCAAAGTAATGTCTCTGCTTTTTAATATGCCGTCTAGGTTGGTCATAACTTTCCTTCCAAGGAGTAAGCGTCTTTTAATTTCATGGCTGCTGCAATCACCATCTGCAGTGATTTTGGAGCCCAAAAAAATAAAGTCTGACACTCATTCCACTGTCTCCCCATCTATTTCCCATGAAGTGATGGGACTGGATGCCATGATCTTAGTTTTCTGAATGTTGAGCTTTAAGCCAACTTTTTCACTCTCTTCTTTCACTTTCATCAAGAGGCTCTTTAGTTCCTCTTCACTTTCTGCCATAAGGGTGGGGTCATCTGCATATCTGAGGTTATTGATATTTCTCCCTACAATCTTGATTCCAGCTTGTGCCTCATCCAGCCCAGCATTTCTCATGATGTACTCTGCATATAAGTTAAATAAGCAGGGTGACAATATAGAGTTGTCCAACAATAGTTGGAGTAGTTAATTGCAAAAATCTGAACAAACTCTTTCTAATGCAGCAAAGAATGAATTTTTTGTTATTAAATGGCGCAAAGGATCTCTGAGAGTACCACAGGGTCATTTGTTTGTAGGGATGGAAGGCCAGAACTGAAACCCAAAGACATGACTACGCAAGTCTAAACCTGCGATGGCAATAGTTCTGCATGTCATGGATACATTTCAGATAACACCTGCTCCCTCCCTTTTCCCTATTCTAAATTAATTTAATGTGGATGAATCTGACAAGTTAAATATATACTCATGCCTCATCCCTGGATGCAGAGAGGCTAGAAAAGGGCATTCTAGAGGCCAGAAAAGGGCAAGATAAAAGGGTATTATCTTGGAGAGGCTGTATTCACTATACATGGAATTCTCTAGACAAAAGAATCCTCAAAGAAACAGAATATTTGTAAGACATAGTGATTATTCACTACCCTGTCCGAAGAGAAGGCCCCATCTCTCCAGACCTAATGTTAGATGAAGGTGGAAACATGAGATAAATGAGACTTGAGTAAGTAGTATCTGTGTTGAAAGCTAATGGTTCACTTTTCTCAAATCAGGAATTATAAGTACCAGATACAATGAGACCTGCTAACTGTGTCACGCTGACATGCGGCAGAAAGATCAAAGGATGGGGCTCATAGAGAGGAGAGGAGAGATAAGAGATGCAGTAAAAGGCAAGAATGTGACTGTGTCACAAACATCTGGATCCACTTATGCCTGAAACCTCACAGTCCATGCACTTTACCATTTCCTGAACTGACCTCTTCATGTTCTTACTTAAACGGGGTGCTTGTAAAAAGCCTAATGCAACTTCCATTCTCTAAATTGGTGTAATCACACGTATGCTTACTGAGTAAAATCCTAGGATAAGAGGCCACCTAGATAAGAAATGTATATTCTTTTCAGGAACTGAAAGTGTGATGTTTTTGGTGAATACTTCAAAGAGAAGATAATCAGGATACTTAAGATTCTCACTTGTGTCCTTTCTAACAGACATTACAGCATCTTCTCCTGGCCAATAATTCAGGTGTTTTAAAATAAGAGGGTCAGCACCCTTTGACTGGGGCATATTTTCTGGTGAATGCAGTTGTTAAATACACATATACCACCACCCCCAGCATATTACAGTTTTTCCCCCTTTGTAGCTAAAACACACATTGGACCCAACAAGACGAGGTCTCACGTAGGCTAAACTGCATTATTTGTCTGTCAGCTGTCTTGATCCCTCTGCCCCTTTGATCTGTTCTACACTCTGACAATTTCAAATCCTTCATTCCACTGTTTCATTATCAATTAAACTAATGCTACTGTTGGTGCCCATGAAGAGAGAGATAAAGACAGGCCAGGGTGAGCTGGTACCCTGATACCCAATACCAAGGGCAAGGGGTTCATGATAAACTGACACAGGGTTCTTGCCCAAACTGGATTTTACAAGGAAGGGCACAGGGGCATAAGAGTAGGTTTCAGAGCCTGAATAAAGTCTGGTCTATCAGAGAACCTTTGCCAATGTCTTCCTCGGAAACCAGCAGAATAGTAGCATCCATATTGACCAAACAGGGTTTGGGGAATCATCAGTCTTTTCATAAGAGCGTGTTCATAACCTCAAAAATTCACTGTAAGATATTATTGCCTAACTCATAACTGTGCTCTAGACACTGAAAGATATTATTACCTAATTTAATTCTCAAAAAAACTCTGTTAGATAGATTGTTTCTATTTCAAATCAACAACAGAGGAAGGAATGAAATCAGAAATCTTCTGACTGACTTACAGATTATATACAGGAAATATGTAAGTTAGAGTCTACATCTTAGTGCCAAAGAACATTTAAGTGGAAACACCTGTGGTTTGAAATCAGCTTTGTCTAAATCAAAGTCTGCATTTGCTGCCTTACACTTGGTGCCTCGGCTGTGACTCAGATGCAGAGTAAGTCAATGTAGCCAAAGAAGCAAAAATTAAAAGTGCTCTGTTTAGTCTGGAAGCAGATAAATATATACTAAGATCAAACTGGGGAAAGTAAGTATGAGGCTGTTGACTGTAAGAAAGATTAAACTGGGTCTGTGTCTCTCCAGGAGTTGGGAACAAGCTCATTCAGCTCTTCGAATGCTTTCACATTCCCCCAATCCAGGAGAAAAGTATGAGAATACAATCACTGTCCTGTTTCTCTGTATTCCCTGGTTGTTGAGAGAGGGAGAAAGATTCATCAGGCTGATGAGATGGTGAGTTTGAAAAAAGAACAGAGAATGTACAGCAAAAGATCCCTTCTAGACCTGCTGTAATACTCAGCATTCTCCAGAGGAAGAGAACCGATATGATGTGGTTACGTAAAGAAGAGATTTTTCAAGGACTTGGCTCATGTGCTTGCAGAGGCTTGGTGATGCCAAAATCTGATGGTGGAGGCTAACAGGCTAGAGACTCAGGAAAGAGTTGTAGTTCAAGTGCAAAAGCAGTCTACTGGCTAACCGAGAAGAGCCCATGCTTCAGATGAAGTTTGAAGGCAGTCTTTTGTCAGAGTAATTCTCTCTTGCCTAAAGGAGGTCAAACTTTTTGTTCTATTAGTCTTCAACTGAATGGATGAGGTCCATCTCTTTTATTGGAGTAGGAAATGGCAACCTACTCCAGAATTCTTGACTGGAAAATTGCATGGACGAAGACACCCAGTAAGCTGCAGTCCATGAATTTGCAAAGAACTGGACACGACTGAGCACACACACACACATCCATGTTATGAAGAACAATCTATTTTATTCAAAATCCAGTGATTTTGTTGTGTTTCATCCGAAAACACCCTTACAGAAACATCAGAATAATGTTTGACCGAATACCTGGGCATAATGATTCAGCCTAGAATACAGGTAGAATTAGAGCCAAGATCACAGACTCTTTTTTAAGGCAGGCTCTCAAGCATGTAGGGTTCTGATTTTGCCAGCACTCCCAGGGACTGTGGGGTGAGTTTAGGAACATAGGGAGGGCATATTCAAAGTCTGTTAGCAGTAGACTGGGTTCCCATCAGCTTACTAGCAAAAAGATAGCATGTTAGCTCTTTTTCTTTATTCCTCACAAATGGGTCCTACTTTGAATAGAAGAACATAATAGGATGCTATTATAGATGGGTGTAAGGTCTCAGAATCTTAGAAATTAGGGGCAAAATTATGTACATAAAATTCAGATAGATTGAGGTTTTTGACTCAGCCAGGATGAGATGCTTTCAAATCTAAGATTTACTAAGTTCAGATCACTGAAGTATTTATGAATATGGATCACAGCTATCCCTAGTTTCTGTAAGTTACAGACCTGAAGCTATTTTTAAAAAGATGAGGGCCTAGGTGATGCCCCCTGGACTCTAAATAAGCACATCCCAGGGGTTTTATGATATACGGGGCCATGGTGTTGAACATTGACCTGACTTACATAAGCAAGACGTGAGTTAGGAAGCAGGTAACAGGGGAAAGATTTGGGCCCAATTAAGATTCCTCAGTGAATGTTTTCAGTTTTAGTAGAAGAGATGAGTTTTGCTTCCAGCCTGAGTATTTTGCAACAGCCTCAGGCAGTGACTTAGCATTATCATTGCAGTTAAGTTCAACATCAACTCAAGAGCCTTTGCATTCATAGATAGCCAGGATGCTTACTCTGAATAATGGCTTTCCATTATAAAGATGCAGCCTCATGAACAAAAGGGTAGTAGACTTCACTAACGAATAAATACAATGAATAAGCCTTTAGAGGTAAAAGTACAGAGGAACTCCATGAAACACATGGCAACTCACAAATTAAATAAAAAAACAAAACAAAAAGTTCTGTTCCAGTAACAGACTCCATCTCTAGGAATTGAATTTTCTAGTAATAAATTGGTATAAGCCTTAGGTTTCTGTCTTGCTATCACAATGTGGGCAGTGGAGAATGGCAACCACTGTAGAGATGGCAGTGTGTTTGGGCAGGAAGAGGGCAGGTTCCCAGGGTACAGTTAGCAGGGTCCAGACTGGCCAAGTAACAAAGAGGAAAGAGGATTCTCTTGGGTTAAATGCCCTTGGAAGGGAGTTGAAGAAAGAGTTGGGCACCTTTGTTGATACTAAATCAGAGAGGATGATGTTTCCGCCTCTAATCATACAAAACAACAAGAATTTATTCCAGAGAGCAGAGGGCAGATGGCCCCCAGAGGGAAACCAGATATAGGACACATCTAAGGCCTTTAAGAGTGGTGTCACAACGAAAGGGAAAACTTCTGTAATAGATCAGAATAGCTGTGTGACGTGATGACAATTTGTACGGATTTAAGAAGGGATCAGGAAGGACGCTGGCCACTCAGAGCCATATAGAGCATATTATAAGCAGCACAGCAGTTGCAGTTAGGGATGCAGTTACTCCGTTGCTTTGAGTGAGCAGGAAAGAAGGGACAGGGGCCAAGCGCCACTCCAGGAGAACTGAACAGAACAATAATAAATCAAGAACAGCACTTTTATCCAAGTTGATCTGAAAGGAGAATGCACCAGGTTGGGATTATCCTATTTAGTAAGGTGGTAGAGGATGGGATTGTTTTGGACGATGCTATTTGTCATCCCACAGTCACTGGCTTTGTACCTCTCATTAAGATGGGATTCCCTGGTGGCTCAGGTGGTAAAGAATCTGCTTGCAATGCGGGTTACCTGGGTTCGATCCCTGGGTTGGGAAGATCGCCTGGAGGAGGGCATGGCAACCCACTCCTGTAATGTTGCCTGGAGAATCCCCATGGACAGAGGAATCTGGTGGGGGCTATAGTCCATGGGGTCACAAAGAGCGGTTAAGCGCATCTCATTAAGATGACAGCCTACAAAGGATGCTACAGAGACAACTCTCTGTGACTCAAAAGAAAAAAATCAAAGGAATAATGGTGCTCAGATCCAGTCAAGTGTGTTAGCATAATAGAGAAGAAAAGGAAACTGACAGAAAAAAAGAACAAAACAAACGGTTAAACTGGTCTAAACTATCAAACCTTCCTTAAAAAAACGTGGGGAAAAATGAAAATTAGACAGAAATAGGACATGAGGGTCTTATCTTATTCAGCTGCAAAAGGTGTAGCAGAATTGGTACTTGAAGCCTGAAATGCTCAAAAACTGAAGGAAGATAGGTTCTTGAGGAGTTCACAGTAAAGGTCATGGTCCTCTCCATGGTAGGTTGAAAATGACCGAAATTAACAGGCTTATTTAGGTGCCTATGGGCACAGGCTTCATAAGCAGCCCCTGCAGCTTTTGTTTGGCATCCTGCAGGGAGTGATCCTCCAACGGAGAAAAATATGGTGACAAGGACGAAATTGCCCCTAGAAGACAGCTTCTCATACTCCTGGGAGATTCCATGACAAAGATCGGACCGGGAGGCTCTAGGGGATGAAGCAGGTAGTTGCTTTTGAAATGGAGGTTAAACCCTACGAGCCTCATGCTCAGTGCAAAGTCAAGGCACCGAAAGTCCAGGACTTGGGGGGAAATAAACTTTGGAAGCTTGAAATATGGAAGGACAGTAAGATAATAAGGTGGTTGGAGCTGCCAATCACCTTTCCCAAGGAAACTGGAAATAGTCTTGGTGTCCCTCTGTCAGAGTAGGCATGGGCTGTAATTAACACTCCTCTCAACGGGGGATTCTCCTTAAGAGAGTTGATGTTCACAGGTTTTCGTTTCCAGATGCTTAGCACAGACTGACTAACTGGTATCTTGGTGAGACAGAAAACATTCATTTTTCCATCTTTTTATTGACAGTGGGCTCCTTGAATTGTTACCTGTATTTTTACAGCTAAAATTGTGGCTCTGCGTTGCACCAAGGGTTGACAGTTGAGCCTTAATTGTACTTGGAATAGCTGCTCTTAGGGTCTAAGGATTCTTCTTTTAGAGCAGATGCAGATAGGATTTTGTTCATGGCATGCTTTCTTTACAGTCCAGGAAGGACTCTTGATTTGATTCGATTTATATACCTTTCTTCTTTATCTCCATTGCCCACTGGTATGTCTCTCCCTCCTCAGGCATCCATGAAAATGCATTTCCTGTCTCTCTCCACTTACACATTGTCTTTCCTTTATATAAGGAGGTGTGAGGCCTGCCCTGCTAATTTATTTATAATGTCACCCCATCTCCAAGATATTTTCTGACTTTCCCACCTTCATACCTTTTTTCTTCTTGGCACAGGTCAAACTCAAGCTTACATATATTTTGCTTATGTATCTTTAAAATTTGTCTGCCTTTCCAAATTAAACAGAAGTTCCACAAGTGAAGGAATTTCTGTTTTGTTCATTATGGTGTGTCATTACGGTATGTCCCTAACTTCTGGTGTAGTAACTGTCACAGAGTAGGTTCTCAATAAATATCTGTGAAATGTATGAATAAATGAATTAAAAAAAATATGGGGATGGACATGATTATTTCTTTGCTTGTGTTTAGTCCACATAGAAATTGTAGGACTGGAGATGAGGAAGGCTATATTGTCCTGTTAACATCTGAACTCTTAAAAGTGAGCTACTTTCACTGATGTTAAACTATCTCACCCATTCTGAGATTCTAAATATGACTGGACCAGAATGAAGAGTAGATTAAGCATGAAAAAATAAAGTGAAAGGTGCTTATGTGCAAATGGAGGTGTTTTGTGTTGAGAATATTGTATATAGAGAGTACATTTAAACCATCCTGTGAGTTTACCATTTAAATCCTGAAGCACTATATTTTGTACAGAGTGACTCTGCCTCAAAGGATAAGAGATGCATTTGGAATAGTTTTAGGAGTCATTCAAATTACTGCTCTGCACTATTTAGCTTTGGTGGCGGGTGGTGGGGGGCGGGGGGAGATAAACTGTCCACCAGTGGTTCTAGAAAGAAAAAAAAAAACAAAAAAACAAAGGAACAAAGCTTGAAAGGGTGAGAAAAGACTCATAAATGAAGATGAAAGACTGTCCAAAAACGATTGTTCCAGTTTCCTGATGGGGAGAGCCACACACCTGGCCAGCCGTGGAATCATTTGATAAAACCAACAGTTAAAGGAGCAAAAGCTGGGAAATAGAGACATTACAGAGGAGCACTTACTTCTCCTTCCTTTTTTTCCATATAGATGATTTCCATAAAGTGTCACTCTCCAGTAGATCCAGGAGGCTTTCTCTTCTCTCAAAGGCTTCCCTTGTTACTTTCCTTGTAAGTGATTTATCTTGTTGGTCTGGTAGGAGAGAGAATATTTGTAGCTTCATCCCTTCTGGTTCTCTCTATTTTTTTTTTTTCTTTTCTTTCTTTTTTTTTTTTTGTTTTTGTTTTATTGGAGTATAGCTGCTTTGCAATGTTGTTCGTTTCTGCTGTAGAGCAAGGTGAATCAGCTGTAACGTGTACATATGCCCTCTCTCTTTTGGATTTCTTTCCCGTTTGGGTCACCACAGAGCACTGAGCCCCATGTTATACCGTAGGCTCCCATCAGCTATCTATTTTATAGTGGCTGATCCTTATTTATTTATTTATTTTTTGAAGGTCAAGTTTAAATTTAATGATTTTGGTATTAACTATACACATACTAGTAAGTGCTAAGACTTAAAATCTTCCAGTTCAGTTGTGACTCCAGACAGGATCCAGAGAGGAGTTCTAAAAATCTCTTCTCTGGGTTTTATGGAGACTTTCTTTACCCTCCTGTGTTAGCCTCTTAAGGCACTGCATCAGCCTTAAAAGGGCACTGGAAAGGGCAATGGCTGATCCTTAAATGACACGTGCCTCTCTACTGATCCATGGGACTAATATGCCTGAAAATCTGTAACTTTTAAGCAAGATTCTATTTAGGAGAAGGGAGCCTATTAGAGGTTTTAGTTGTGTCCATGGGTCAAGCAGCCTTTTCTAATTCTACTCATCGGTCACAAAGCTGGGAGCTTTGTCACTGTTCTTTCTTCTAGTGCTCAGTGTTTCCAAACTCCTGAAATAAGGGATAATATTTATTGGCTTTCTAAAATGGGAACATATCCCGGGACTTCCCCAGTGATAAAGTGGTTGAGACTTCCACTGCAGAGGGCACAGTGGTTTGATCCCAGGTCGGGAACCTAAGATCCCCCATGCTGGGGCAGCATGGTCAACCGCAGCATATACCAAAATAGATTTGGACCTTTTACAGAGATGTTCTTTCTTTCAGTACTTTGTGTGTTCTTGGTCACATCAGTCATGTCCGACTCTTTACTCTTTGTCCCCATGGACTATCTCCCACCAGTCGCCCCTGTACATGGAGTTTTTTAGGGAAGAAAACACTTGAAGTGGGTTGTCATTTCCTACTCCAGGGGATCTTCCTCACCTAAGATCAAATCTGAATCTCTGGTGTCTCCAGCATGGGCAGGCATATTCTTTATAACTGTGCCACCTGGGAAGCCCCTTCACTAATTTGGGAGACGCTTAATAAGGGGAGAACTCCTTCATGTGGCCCTGGGATTCCATATCCCTAGAGGCTAAGCCAACATCCATACAAACATTGTTGAGTGAGCATTTTCCCTAACATTGGACTAGTTATAAGATTGATAACAGTTCCCACATTGGCATAGAACCCCTCTTTATAGAGTTCACAGAGGATTTTAAGACATACCCTTTCCCTTACCATGAAATCATATATGCTTATTTTTGTATTTATGTATTCAATTCATTTGAGATGATGTATTATTCTAATTTAGATGTTCAAGTGACTCATCTTCCAAGTAGACCCTTGAGAGTTTCCTTGATTTTATGAAGCATAAAAACAAAAACATTTCCAAAACTGTAAATTAATAATAGACATCAGTGATTATTGTCAACAGCAGTAACAGTGCAAGGTTAAATAGGCTATCATTACTCAAATGTTGTAGTACCCTCATAGGGCCTTGAGCATGCTTTGAAATATTCCTTACAGTGAGAAATTGTTAACTTTGGTGAACTGATTCTGTTTTGTTTTTAATTTCAGAAATTCACAAAAAGCAATCTCTGGCCAATGCTATAAATCAGGTGAGAGAATCAAAGAGGTAATATGATTTCTAGAACATCAAGAAGTGTAATTTTTATTTGTTTGATTTTGTTATTTTTAGGGACCAGTACTCATTCTCATCTGCTTTGTGAGGGGCATTGTAAAATAAATCTGAACCCTGAAAACAATTTTGTACTGCATAATAGTGATAAAGTGCAAGACCTCCTTTGAATTCTGGTTTCATCATTTATTATTTCTGGGCTCTTGAAAATGGCTTAAGTTACCTCTAAGCCTTGGATTCCTTACTGGTAAAAATCAGTCTAATAATATCTAATGTCTGGGGTCTGCAGTAAGAAAGACATGGCATCCAGTATGGAAGTCCTTGGAACAGAGTAGGTGCTCAATAAATACTATAAATTAGACAGCATAACCAGGAACTCTGTCTCCTGGGGGCTCTTGTAAGAGAGTACATCTTATTTTGACAAATAGATTACAGACTCTTGATTACTGTGTCAAAAAATCATTAAAACAATAACACGTTCTAGATATGGAAACAAATAACTTACTGTCAGGCTTAGAGTACTGTGGCCTTAAAACAAAGCAGAGAACTCATTTGGGGATAAGTATCTAAATTTTTGAGAGGGTGAACTCTAGCATGTTGATACAGGATCAGCTTTCCCTGAAGCTATACTTCACGTGCATCGGTTCTCTCTTGCAGCCCTTTCCTTGGGGAGTCTGCTCTGTTTCCCTTCCAGGTTGAATTTAATGCTGGCCATACTCCAGCGTGCAGCTAATAGCCCCTGCCAATTTGCCACGGCCCTTCTCACTGAAGGATGGTGGTTATCCCCTAGCTTGGGCTTCACCTCTATTCCTCCAGGAGTGATGGCCCAGAGACGGGACTTCCTTTGTAGTCCAGATTTCTACACAAGGTACTAGGAGATGTCAAGAAGAATATAGCACTTTGGGCCTGCACCTTAACTGTCCTCATGTCTTTAACAGTATTCAATGTCTAACCGTGTTTCACCATTTAGAACTGATGCCAACATTTGAGAAAACTTTTAAGAAGAAAATGCAAAAAAATGGGATGAAACAGAAGAATGGTTAGAAAAATATTGACTATTCTGAATTAGAAGGCCCCCTGGGGCACAGAGAATTTCCAAGAACCCAGGGCTAAAATGGACTATTCCAATGAGTAGAAAAGTCACAATAAACATCACAACATGAAAAAAACTCCAAGGGGTCTTCCCGACCCAGATATTGAACCCACGCCCCTTATGTCTCTTGCATTGGTACCCGAATTCTTTACCACTAGCACCACCTAGGAAGCCCTACTATATTTTTATACAATAATAAAGTAACAACAACAACAAAAAACAATCACTTAAATATTATATCTCTCTTTAAAACTTCCTTCCAAGAGGACATGTATATTTTGTCACATCCTGGTACACATTTGTTAATGTGGAGGAAGGTCATTGATAATGCAAATAATAAGCTCTTCATTGACTTTTTATTGAATCAATACATTATGTGAGTATTAATTACAAAAGAAACATTTCACTGCTAATAACTGTAATAGTGCTCTGTATTCCATCCTGGGTATTCTAACAGTATCCTAGAAATAGCTTATTAGCAAATTATAAAATAATTTCAAGTTTTTCACTTTTCTATTCTAGGCTTCAAGTTATTTCGGTACAATTACCTATAGAGAAAGTGAAGCTAACAACATTGTTTGGTTTGTCCCTCTGTAAGTTGGATAGATGAATGAATGAATGGATGGGCCCATGAAAGGCAGAAGAGTATGGTGTGAGTATCAGAAGAAGAATATCTTTATTTTCAGACAAATCAGGTTTAGTATCCTGACTGATCAGTTTCTTAGCTTTTCTGGATTTCAGTGTTCTTCTCTGTAAAATGTACATAGTAAATTGACTTCCTTTTATCAGTATCGGACTTTCCTGGTGGCTCAGACAGTAAAGAATCCACCGGCAAAGCAAAAGAGCTGGATTTGATCCCTGGGTCGTAAAGATCCCCTGGAGGAGAAAATGGCAATTCCAGTGTTCTTCCCTGGAGAATTCCATGGACAGAGAGCCTGACAGGCTGTAATCCATGGAGTCACAAAGAGTCAGACATGACTGAGCAACTAACACTTTCACTAGCAGCATTGTGAATATAAAACAAGATAATGCATATAAAACATTTATTATAGCCTGTCACACTGTAATTGTTCAAAGGAGGTGATGGATCTATCTATCTGTCTCTCAGGTTGGTTTATTTCTCTTCTTCGCTTCTTATCTCATTGCAGCAAAAATTTGGAATGACAAACTAAAAGATTTAAGACAATAGGCAAGTTACAACTCAGTTGAGCTCAAGTAGACAGATCTTTTATTAGACGAACACTC
Organism: Dama dama; assembly: GCF_033118175.1. Taxonomy (NCBI): domain Eukaryota; kingdom Metazoa; phylum Chordata; class Mammalia; order Artiodactyla; family Cervidae; genus Dama; species Dama dama. The sequence goes on along the minus strand of NC_083686.1, from coordinate 9,750,614 downwards.
CCAAGACATGGGAGCAAGCTAACCCCAAAGGAACCATCCTAACAATCTCTCTTGGCTTTCCCTTTTTTATGCTTCCTGTCTCCTCCTTTTGGTTGTGCCCTGTACAAAGTAGGGCTTGTTCCCACCACCAATCAAGAAAGGAGATGCAAATGGGCATATATTCCAGGCTGATTGACAATTGCAAGTTATGTAACAACAGGCTTCGTTGTACATGCATTCCCATAATTTAGTCTGTTATAAGCAGATGCATGAATGGGCAGAATATTTATGAACTCTTACTGGGCTCCTGGCTGCCTAAGGTTACTTGAGGAAGCGCCTGTAGTGAGTTTGTATCCACTGTGTGCCTAGAGTGCACCTGCTGGAGTTGGAAAAGCCTCTGTGGTTATTTTTGTAGCATATCTGTGAGCTTTCTTGGGTGTGTCTGGGATGGGGTTTAGAGATTAGCTTGCATCCTTTGGGGCTAAGCCACCCCCCTTGCTCATGCCTAACTTCTTAGGTAACATATCTGTATATGATCACTATTGTCCCCTTTCAGAATTTGCAGTTATATAGTAAAAATAATAATAATAATAATAATAATGGATCTGAGCTGTAGTACTAATTTGCTACATGACCACAATGAAGTCAATTATTCTGGACAGAAATATTTTTGTCTTTGTCTATTCAGGCTGCTATAACAAAAATGCCATTAGCCAAGTGGCATAAACAATAAACATGTATTTCTCACTGTTCTAGACTCTAGAAGTCCAACATCGAGGCACCTGTAAATTCATTGTCTGGTGAGGACCCACTCACGGTTCATCTATGGCTGTTTCTTGCTCTATCCTCCCTTCGCAGAAAGAATGAGGGAGCTCTGTGGGGTCTCATTTAGAGGTCACTGGTCCTGCTCATGATGGATCCACCCTCATGAGCTAGTCATCTCCCGAAGGCCACATCTTCATAATCCATCACATAGGAGGTTAGGTTTCAACCTGAGACTTTTGTGAGGGACTCAAACATGCATTGCATTTTGTTGTTCAGTTTCTCAGTCGTGTCCTACTCTTTGTGACCCCAGGGACTGCAGCATGCCAGGCATCCCTGTCCTTCACCACCTCCTGGAGTTTGCTCAAACTCATGTCCATTGAATCAATGATGCCATCCTACCATCTGAAAGGACCAAAATAGAAATGTCATTCCATTTTTGTCCTTGTTTGTGGTAACAGGACCAATGAAAATGGCTTGCACTTTCCATATTCTTCTGAAGTCATCCTTTGACATAAGTGGTAACTAAATGCAGATGAGAGCTACTCATTCATCTACAACTCTGATTTTCTCTTTGAGATTTAGACTTTTCTAAATATAATTCTCTCTTTAATAGAACTATTCAAATGACCCTCTAGAAACTCAAATTTAACATATTTAAAATGGCTTATACTCTCTCTAAGTCACACTCCATCTCCTTTTTTTTTTCTTTATTCCTTACTTTGGTTAATAGGATCCACATTTACCAATGAAACTAAGATAAAACACCTCCAGATAGCATATATTTCTCCCTTTCCTTCACACCACACGCCCTATCAGTCATGAAATTATGCTGATACTTCTTTTAGAACGTCTGCATTTATACTATCGGTGCCCAAGGCCCTAGTTTAGAATTTAGCTTTTTGTGGATAACATAAACAGCGTAACATCTCTTTCTCCCAAGACTGGCTTTGGTGCCCAATGAACTGTCACCACCATCATCAGTCTGGGCAAAAGAAGTCATACACTCCGGCCACGTCATCCGATGATGAGACTCTAATTCTAGGAAGGTTGAACTTCTCTGTCTGCTTACTCTCCACTCATCTCTAACACCAGGCTCAGTGCTTAGAAATATATACCATACCTTGATTAAGAAATGAGGAAAACTGATGTGTGAAGCAGACACACCATTATCTGGGGGATCCAGTAAGTATGAAAATTTTCAAGCCAGCAGAGGAAACTCTCGACCTGAAGAAATCTCATAACCTGAAGATCTTTGCTGTAGAATCTTACCTGTGACACTTGAGACATGCATCTTAGTGAAGAAGAAGCCATAAAACTCATTTACTCCTCCGGCTACACCAAATCATGGGTTTCTTAGGGGAAAGACTGTCTCCTTCCTCTTTGTTTACTGCAGGAAGCAACGTGTTGGGCACAGGGTACGTACTCAGCAAATGTGTTGAACTGAACAGAAATTTTGTGTTACTTTTTAAACAGAAAGCACTCTGTAACTATAATTTATCTGAAAAGCCATGATTAAATCTCTTTAGGCATTCAGCACTTTAAACCGGTAATTTATTTGTCATGCAAATCAGTGAATTTATATTGTTTCAACAATACACTTTCAAAAGTCAAATCACCAAGGAAACTTGAAGGAATATGATTATCTGCAGAGGCCTGGTACAAGATTTCTTCTAGCATCTTAAGAAAAGTCAGAGACTAGAATCTGTCATATCAGATGAGGAGATAATACATATAAACACACACACAGGCACACATACACAAACACACACACACACACAGAGAATAAAGGCAAGATAAAGGAAAATAAAATGTAAAAAAATATATTTTTGGAGTTGGCATTCTCCTTTGGGGTAAAGAATTTATTTCTCATATAACAAGCTAATTCATTGCACATTTACAATATAGGTATCTGGCTATGGACAAAGTTAAGCAAAAGAGAATGATTTTTTGAATTTGTTCATTCAAATTAATTATTTTTATGAGCAGCTAAACAAGACAAGCTGCCCCAGTGACTCAGAGGTAAAGAATCTGCCTGGCAATGCAAGAGACATGAATTCAATCCCTGGGTTCGGAAGATCCCCAGGAGAAGGAACTGGCAGCCCACTCCAGTATTCTTGCCTGGGAAATCCCATGAACAGAGGAGCCTGGCGGGCTACAGTCTATGGGGTCACAAAAAGAGTCGGATATGACTTAATGACTAAGCAACAGCAAAAACAAAAGGGGCAAAGTAACTCACACAAAGCAATATCTCTGAAGAGTCTGAGACCTGACATTCTTTTTTTGTATGTTTGTTTGTTTGTTTTTGTTTTGTTTTGTTTTCCCATTTATTTGTATTAAGATCTGACATTCTGCAACACTCTTGAGGGTGCTGGGGTCTGGATTCTCCCATGCCACTATGCTATCCAGGAGCTGGGGCAGTATCTAGAGCCTCAGGTTAAAACCGGAGCAAGAAGGGAGAGCAGATATACAATTTGAAAACTCTTCCCTGAAACTAAATAAATGAACCAGATAAAAAAAAACCTCCTTCATGACTGATATTATAAAATTGAGCCCCTTATTTTTAGTCTGGAAATTCATTCATGGAGACATCAAACAGAAAGTCTAAAGCTCCTTTCAACACAGCTTTTCATTTATAGCAAGGACACTGAGTTAGATGAGAAACTCCCAACAGGGTTAGATATTTCTGTGAGCTATAGTAACTATAGGAATGATGCAGAACATAGAATATATGTTCCTATAAAAAGAGTAGGATGAACAAAAACCTAGAAATAGACTCATGACTTCTTGACATTTTCTTGACAACAACAATGATGAAAAATTAAAACAGACTCTACTGAGCTAAGTCCGATTCCCTGCTGAGCCTGACCACTGTGTGATCTCCCTGTCATGTCCTGCCAGGTCGTGGAAGGTATCAGTTAAGGGAAGATCCACCGTGAAAATTCTCTTAGATCTAAAACAACATTCACTGGACATCCAGAGAAACATAAAAGAAATGCTCCCCCAAAAGATTCAGTTTATTTCCATAATAGTTCAAAATAAACCAGACTTCACTGAAGTGTAATTGGAAAATAAAATACAAGCTAGAGCACACTAAAAGCAATATAAAAAGTGAAATGAGATGAACAAGAAAAGGATTCATTAATTGATTTATTCAACAATCAGCAAATATTTATTAAATATCTATATGCACCTGGTACTTTTCTAGATCATAAGGATACAGTGATGGCAAGAATAAAGAAATCTATCTCTCCTAATGGGGTGCATGGTCTACTGGAGAGAAACCAACAAATAAATCAAATATATGGCTTGCCAATAGATGATGAGTGATGGGAAAGGGAATAAATGAGAGGAGAGGAAAGTGGAGTATTGGCAAAGTGATCTGCCCTACACACAAATGAGCCATCTGACACTTGGCTTAAGAGAAGTGGGTTGTTTTTGGAGGGTGACTTGATCTGGGTAAAGAACAAAAGGAGATAAGTCAAGGGGATGCGGCTTGTCTGGAGGATGTAGACTCCAAGGACCACACGTTTCCTCACAGTTATGATATGCAAGTGAGGAAATAAGCTCTTTCTTTGGTTTTGTTTTCCCTAGAACATGTGGGGGCTTCCCAGGTGATGCTTCTGGTGAAGAACCTGCCTGCCAACACAGGAGACATGTGACGTGAGTTTGATCCCTGGGTGGGGAAGATCCTCTGGAGAAGGAAATGGCAACCCACTCCAGTATTCTTGCCTGGAAAAATTCTATGGAAAGAGGAACCTGGAGGGCTACAGCCCATGCGTTTGCAAAGAGTCGGACACGACTGAGCGACTAACTTGCACTTAGCATGTGGAGGGCTAAACTACTCTCCTGATCCATGGACAAGACAAATATTACTTCTCTTTTAATGGAGTCCTGGAGAGTAGAGGAGGGGTAGTCAAAAGAGAAAAACCAAAAATGTTTGTTCTGTTTTTTATCTGCAGCAGGCAGAGGCAGAGAGACCAATAGAGGAAGAGGTACTTGTTTCTAGTACTCAGTCGTGTCCGATTCTTTGCGACCCCATAGGCTGCAGCCCGCCAGGCTCCTCTGTCCATGGGGAGTCTCCAGGCAAGAATACTGGAGTGGGTTGCTATGCCCTCCTCTAGGGGATCTTCCCAGACCAGCGATTGAACCCATGTATCCCACATTGGAGGCAGATTCTTTACCATCTGAGCCACCCCTACTTTAGGGGATCTTCCTGACCCAGTAATCCAAACAGGCTCTCCTGCATTGCAGGTAGATTTTTTACCAGCTGAGCTACCAGGGAAGTCCAAAGCAAGAGGTTCTGTCTTCAAATAAATATTCTATTTTCAAATAAATTGATTTTAATTTGAGTATAGAAAACAGGTATAGCATTGTAAAAAAAATAAATCTTTGTACTCTTAAAAAAATCAAAGAATGCTAGGTGATATGATAGCTTTGTTCCTAGCCTTTTAAGGAATCCCCACACTGTTCCCACAGTGGCTGTATCGATTTGAATTCACACCAAGAGTTCAAGAGGGTTCCCTTTTCTCCATATCCTCTCCAGCATTTATTGTTTGTAGATTTTTTTGATGATGGCCATCCCTACTGGTTGTGAGCTGTTCCTTCATTATAGTTTTGATTTGCATTTCTCTAATAATCCCACCACTGGGCATATATCCTTAGAAAATTATAATTGAAAAAGACACATGTACCCCGATGTTTGTTGCAGCACAGTTTTCAATAGCTAAGATATGGAAGGAACTTGGATATCCATCAACAGATAAATGGGCAAAGAAGCTGTCATACGTTTATACAATGGAATATTTCTCAGGTATAAAAATATGCATTTGAGTCAGTTCTAATGAGGTGGATGGGCTTCCCTTGTGGTTCAGCTGGTAAAGAATCCACCTGCAGTGCAGGAGATATGGGTTCGATCCCTGGGTCAGGAAGATCCCCTGGAGAAGGGAAAGGCTACCCACTCCAGTATTCTGGCCTGGAGAATTCCATGGACTCTATAATCCATGGGGTTGCAAAGAGTCTGATACACTGAGGGGCTTTCACTTTCACTTTCAATGAAGTGGATGAACTTAGAGCCTAGTATACAGAATGGTTAGTAAACAGACATCCCTGATAATAAATCCCAATTATATATACATATAAAATTAAATTAAGCAGAAAAATTATGCCTCTGTGTGTGTGCTCAGTCATATCTGACTCTTTTGCAAGTCCATGGACTATAACCCACCAGGCTGCTCTGTCCATGGAATTTTCCAGGCAAGGATACTGGAGTGGGTTGCCTTTTCTTACTCCAGTGTATCTTCTCCACTGTGCCACCTAGGAAGTCCAGAAAAAAAAAAAAAAAAATATATATATATATATATATGTATATAAACATATCAGTAATTCAATGTTGTGTATAATGGAAAATTATAAGCACATTAAATATACATAATAGTATATTACATATTTACATATTATATTTCATAAAATACTATATATTATATATAGAAAAAATCAGAAGCTTATATATAATATATTTATGTTATAAATCTATATATGAGGCTTAATGGGTTTAAGAAAGTTACCAAATATTCCATATTTAGTGTGTAGTTCAGGATTCAAATTTAGGTGGTCTGACTTCAGGATCTGCATTCTTAACAGCCATGCTACAGAGTGAAGAAGGTAAAAAATACCTAAAGAACATGAAAAATCATACTCCTGAAAGCAAAGCACAAATGTCTTTCAAAGATTTGAGATAATATTTCAACTTAATAATCATCACAGACATGAAAATTAATAAAAACAACAGTGAGATATCATGATTTGCCTACTGGGTTGGAAATCACAGAATTAATGGGCAAGAGTAAAGAAGAGACATTCACTAAGATTGCTTTTCAGAGTATAAATTTATACAACTGTTTATGGAGCTGATTTGCTAGTATAACAAAAGTCTTCCTTAGTTCTCAGGAGTATATGTAAATCCTTCAGTCTCTTCTCTCTCCCCAAACACCTACATTTACAAGGCTTAAATCATGTGCTGCTTCAGCTGCTGACCTTCAACATCCCCTGAAAGGAATTCAGGGTGGAGAGCAGAAATGAGAAACACTGTTCTGCAGGACAGGTCTTCAGATAGATACTTTCACTAGCCAATTTTATGAGCCAAATTCTCGTATCCTCTCATATCCAGAAAAGCACTGAAATCCTTCATGTTGACAACTGTTCCTCATGACTAGCAAGAGCTTCACAAGACTAGCAGAAACCTCCTGGAAAAATAGGTACTTGACTGTATGCATTCCCATTTCACCAAAATCATATACATACTAACCACTCCCCCCTGTCTCTTTGGAGCAGTTTCTTAGAGCTATCTAAGGTAGTGATTCCCAACTGCAGTCCTCATTTTGCCCCAAATAAAGCTTAACTCTCAACTATCATATTGTGATTTCTTTTTTAAGTTGACAGTGAGATAGTTTATGATTTTATTTTCATGAATGTCATCACAATTATTATTTAATGAAAATAAACTTCAAAAAAGTTAACTACAAAGGAAAAAGACCGTTAGCTTGAATATTAAGAAAAATCATCAAAAAGATCTCAAATAGAAAACAAAGAATGCATAGTGTGTGTGCCAATTAGAAATAGTATGCATGTTACGTAAAGACCAAACTTGGTAACACTGTGACGGGACCTTGCTTTTTGTTCACACTACCCATATACTATTTGATCTTGAATACATTATTTAGTCTTACTTATTCTCTATGGTTTTAGTTTATAAAATAACAGAAATAATATATATATATCACTGTTTTTTTATTTTTTTTATTAGTTGGAGGCTAATTACTTCACAACATTTCAGTGGGTTTTGTCATACATTGATATGAATCAGCCATAGATTTACACATATTCCCCATTCCGATCCCCCCTTCCACCTCCCTCTCCACCCGATTCCTCTGGGTCTTCCCAGTGCACCAGGCCCGAGCACTTGTCTCATGCATCCCACCTGGGCTGGTGATCTGTTTCACCATAGATAGTATACATGCTGTTCTTTTGAAACATCCCACCCTCACATTCTCCCACAGAGTCCAAAAGTCTGTTCTGTATTTCTGTGTCTCTTTTTCTGTTTTGCATATAGGGATATCGTTACCATCTTTCTAGATTCCATATATATGTGTTAGTATGCTGTAATGTTCTTTATCTTTCTGGCTTACTTCACTCTGTATAAGGGGCTCCAGTTTCATCCATCTCATTAGGACTGATTCAAATGAATTCTTTTTAACGGCTGAGTAATATTCCATGGTGTATATGTACCACAGCTTCCTTATCCATTCATCTGCTGATGGGCATCTAGGTTGCTTCCATGTCCTGGCTATTATAAACAGTGCTGCGATGAACATTGGAGTGCACGTGTCTCTTTCAGATCTGGTTTCCTCAGTGTGTATGCCCAGAAGTGGGATTGCTGGGTCATATGGCAGTTCTATTTCCAGTCTTTTAAGAAATCTCCACACTGTTTTCCATAGCGGCTGTACTAGTTTGCATTCCCACCAACAGTGTAAGAGGGCTCCCTTTTCTCCACACCCTCTCCAGCATTGATTGCTTGTAGACTTTTGGATAGCAGCCATCCTGACTGGCGTGTAATGGTACCTCATTGTGGTTTTGATTTGCATTTCTCTAATAATGAGTGATGCTGAGCATCTTTTCATGAATGCAAGGATTCTTTAATATCCGCAAATCAGTCAATGTAGTACACCACATTAACAAATTGAAAGATAAAAACTATATGATTATCTCAATAGATGCAGAGAAAGCCTTTGACAAAATTCAACACTCATTTATGATTAAAACTCTCCAGAAAGCAGGAATAGAAGGAACATATCTCAACATAATAAAAGCTATATATGACAAACCCACAGCAAGCATCACCCTCAATGGTGAAAAATTGAAAGCATTTCCCCTAAAATCAGGAACAAGACAAGGGTGCCCACTCTCACCACTACTATTCAACATAGTGTTGGAAGTTTTGGCCACAGCAATCAGAGCAGAAAAAGAAGTAAAAGGAATCCAGATAGGAAAAGAAGAAGTGAAACTCTCACTGTTTGCAGATGACATGATCCTCTACATAGAAAACCCTAAAGACTCTACCAGAAAATTACTAGAGCTAATCAATGAATATAGTAAAGTTGCAGGATATAAAATTAACACACAGAAATCCCTTGCATCCCTATATACTAACAATGAAAAAACAGAAAGAGAAATTAAGGAAACAATACCATTCACCATTGCAACAAAAAGAATAAAATACTTAGGAGTATATCTACCTAAAGAAACAAAAGACCTACACATAGAAAACTATAAAACACTGATGAAAGAAATCAAAGAGGACACAAACAGATGGAGAAACATACCGTGTTCATGGATTGGAAGAATCAATATTGTCAAAATGGCTATTCTACCCAAAGCAGTCTATAGATTCAATGCAATCCCTATCAAGCTACCAAGGGTATTTTTTCACAGATATATCACTGTTTTTATAATTATTATTATGAAAAATATAATATATACAAAAAGGCAAATTTATATTGTTGTTGCTGTTCATTTGCTCAGTTGTGTCTGACTTTTTGTGACCCCGTGAACTGCAGCACGCCAGGCTTCCCTGTCCATCACCAACTCCCAAAGCTTGCTCAAACTCATGTCCATAAGTTAGTAATGCCATCCAACCATCTCATCCTTTGCCATCCCCTTCTACTCCTGCCTTCAATATTTCCCAGCATCAGGGTCTTTTCTAATGAGTTGGCCCTGCACATCAGTTGACCAAAATACTGGAGCTTCAGCTTCAGCATCAGTCCTTCAGTGAATATTCAGGACTGATTTCTTTTAGGATTAACTGGTTTGATCTCTATACAGTTCAAGGGACCTTCAAGAGTCTTCTCCAAAATCATATTCACCATTATGAAAAAATAATATATAAATGAAACAAATTTGTATATAATATATATAATGCATAGTTATATAAGTATGGCTATATTATGTAAGTGTATATATTTTACTGCTACACCTAAAACAAATCTTAGCTCAATAAATATGTATTAGCTTTCTTTAGTTAGGATTTACTTCATCTACATATAACAGAATGGAACACAGTATAACAGTGGCTTTTGGAAGACATTTTCTCTCTTCCATAAAAGAAATCTGGGTGATGAGAAGCTTAAAGCTGATACGTTAGCTTTCCTCTTTTTCTTTTTTTTTCCCCCTATTCTCAGGTTTCCACAGTCAAGATTGCCTCACAGTACAAAAAGGATGTTGGAGCACCTACAACCATGTCTGCATTCCATGTAGCTAGAAGTAAGAGGAAAGACAAAAGGGATCTCTTCTCAGGTAAATCAGCTTCCTGTTAACAGAGTTTTAATGCAAATTCCACACAATATATTTGCATACATCTGACTGGCCAGGAATGAGTCTCCTCTGTAGCTCCTGTTTCCCCTTCCGTATGCTTTCCCTCTCAGTTTTTGCCAGTGCAGGAAGTGGCTAAAGGAATGCAGTAGGCTTCCCACGTGGCACTAGTGGTAAAAAATTTGCCTGCCAATGCAGAAGACATAATATACATGGGTTCATTGCCTGGGTCAAGAAGATTCATTGGATGAGGGCATGACACCCACTCCAGTGTTCTTGCCTGGGAAATCCCAAGGACAGAGGAGCCCGGTGGACTATAGTCCATGGGGTCACAAGGAGTAGGACACTGCTGAACTGACTTAGCAAACACTCTAGAGAAAAGCGTGTATTGTGTGTGTTACAAAGGAAGCTATTTCTTATCCCCTTTCCTCCTGCAACTTGTTATTCTACTTCTTCTTAAAGAAGCCTGATTGTGTTCTTATTTCACACCAACACTGAGGATTATGTGTGTGTGCATGCACACACAAATTCTCCAGCTGCCACTGACGCTAGTACTTCCTGAGAATGCTTCCCATCAAATGAATCCAACCTGTTTGCCCTGAAGGTAGCCACCTGTGAAATACCGCCCCCCCTCCCCCCGCCCCAAATACTGACTTCCCCAAATCATAGCAGCGCAAATGGCACCACAGCAGTGGAAATGATAGCAAATTCTTTACCAACTGCACCACCTTGGAAGCCCCCATGCACACAAGTACTGTATAGCAGTGGAAAGAATACAAATGTTATCTCAAATTTCACAAGCATCTCCATACCTCGGTTCACCTTTAGAACTCCTGTGTTCTTTCTTTTTGACCTCAAAAACTTAGTTTACATTGATCCTGTAGATTCCTTCATAACTGAAATCACTTATACTTAATCAAGTTCATGTCTGCTTTCCCCTCCTATCATTGAGTATAGGGAAGCTGTCTTCAACATCTCTGCCTTTCCTACCTGTTTATCAGAGCATCTGGCACATTAATTGTTTGTTCATAGTATGCTATGTAAATCTGAGCTAACTAAAAACCATCGGCTTCCAAAATTTCAAAATAACTTCTTTCAAAAATATGTTTATTTTACTTGATTATAAAAATCAATTCAGAGTTATGAAATATGATTTTTAAACCAGAAATATATGGGTAGTAGAAGAATACTCTGAGTCTAAATTCTGCAATGGAAACATATTTACTTAGACTAATTTTTATGAACAATTTAAACATGATTATAATCATACTTTATGTACACTAGTTTTCCTGCTGTTTCCCTTCATAAGGAAAATGTTTATAAATAATTTATGGCATCCTTTTCATAGTCATTCAGTTAAAATCTTGTATAAAATTCCATTCAGTATATAAACACTATAATTTGTTTAAGCATTCCAATTTTGTTGGTCATTTAATTGTTTCAGATTGATTGGTATTATAAATAACTATGTTAATTTTTTTTAAAGTAATGATAGTTTATATTTAGGGCTATTTCTTTTGGATATAGTTTCATAAATATAGTTTCTGTGGCCAAATGCATTAAGCTTTTATTATTCTATTAGTATATTTCTCCAAAAGCCTTTTCATAAAGCTTGTGCCAATTTCCTCACTCCATTTATTTTAAAACACCCTTGCCAGCATCAGGGATGATGATGACAAATATGATGATGAGTTTTATTTTATTTTTTAATTGATCTTTTACTGGTTTCTGCACCAAATGTAAGTTTGTTAGTACCAAAGTATAAGGCAGAATAAATATAGAAAATTTATTTCATTTTCCAGTGTTTGGTCTATTTTAGCATTAGTAAAGGCTTCCCAGGTGGCGCTACTGGTAAAGAACCTGTCTGCCAATGCAGAAGACAGTAAAAGATGTGGGTTTGATCCCTGGGTTATGAGGATCCCATGGAGGAGGACACAGCAAACCACTCCAGTATTCTTTCCTGGAGAATCCCATGAACAGAGGAGCCTGGTAGGCTACAATCCACGCAGTCACAAAGAGTCCGACATGACTGAAGTGACTTAACACACACACAGCATTAATAAAATAAAGTTGATTTTTGAAAGAAAAGAAGTAGGAGGAGGAGGAGATGTAAGAGATGAAAGGGAGGGGTAAATAAAAATAAGGAGCATGTCTTGTGTTATCCTTCTTCCATATTTTAGAAATTTGATTATTCATGAGGGTTATTACAAGTTTACCTTTTAGCTATTATTTTATTGAGAAATAATTGCTACCAAACAAGCTCTTTAATGTATTTTATTATGGCCATGACATTTAGAAAATTGGCATAATATAATGAATTACCCTCTCCATAGAATAATAGGAATTCTTTAATGATACCTTTTGTCTTTAAGATATCATTACATAGAGCTTTAAAAAGCAATTTCATTGCTAAATAACACCTTTCATTCTCAAAGTACCTAAATTATTTGCTGAACAATTAGTTGAATAATAGCCTTTTGATTAATCTGAAGATAAATGCAATAAACGTTACAGGTTCTAAATCCTTTCACATCCAAGTCTGACTACTACAACTCTTCTAATCTGGGGAAATAAAATATCTTGCACCCATCCTCCTTTACATCTTGGCTCAGAGATTCAATGAATATTATAAATTCATTGAGTCCCACAGATCATCCCACAAATTATCTGGTTTTATCCTTCACCATTTCCTGTCCCAGTCCTGGACAATAAAATAGCTTGCCCAGATGTGTGCGTCCTTGCCTTCCACACTTGTGTGTGCTATATGTACTCAGTCACTTCAGCTGTGCCCAACTCCGAGCCACCCCATGGACCCGAGCCAGCCAGGCTCCTCTGTCCATGAGATTCATTCATTTATACTCTCTTGCCTTTGAAAAATTACTGTTGTTTTATCTTTCCTTTGATCTTACTAATCTACTCTTTCTCCCCTTTAAATGATAAATATCCTGGGAAGATTCTAACTATCCTTTGAAAAGTTTGAAGCAATGCATGGCAAAAGAGCGAAGTGCAGAAAAAGGAGAGGAGGAGTGGGAGATATTAAAATGAGTCACAGCATGTATGGATTTGAATGCCTGGCAAATTCAACCTTGAGCACCACTGGCTGAAATGGAAAAATAAATACTAGACATAGGGAAATAGATTTCAGTGGAGGCTGAACATTTGGGGAGACCATCCAAATGCTAGACCATGAGGTCTGGAAGGTGGATGGTAAGCTTTTTTGCTTTGGCTAGATATTGATTTGATTGCACAGCAGTGACCAGGTTTTCATATGGGCTCTATTTTGCATCTGGAGGACATGAAATTGTGATTTTAGGTGAGGGAATTGGAAAGACTCATGCAGAATTACATCATCTCCTCAAGTTGTCACAAACTCAGGGTAAAATCGTACTTCAGAATGCAGCTTGTTTACTAACAAAAATGTAAGAGAGGGTTGGTCATTTGAAGTGGGCAATGTGACTTACCAAAGTTTTACGTTAGGATGGGTGAGTTTTAAAAGCTATAGATCACCAGTCCAGGTTGGATGCATGAGACAACTGCTCAGGGCTGGTGCACTGGGATGACCCAGAGGGATGGGATGAGGAGGGAGGTGGGAGGGGGGTTCAGGATGGGGAACACATGCAAATCCATGGCTGATTCATATCAATGTATGGCAAAAACTACTATAATATTGTAAAGTAATTAGCCTCCAACTAATAAAAATAAATGAAAAAAAAAAAAAAGCTACAGCAGAGTGGATATATGAATAATCTCCCTGTAACCATTTGACATAAGCAGGAAGATTAGGTCTTGACACTAAAAGCTTGCAAATAGGGTATGAAGAGGAAATGGATTAGAGTATTACAAGAATTGTTTTTTTATTGTTGTGTTCCAAGGATTAAACAACTAGACCATTTGAGGGTGCTAAGGAGAAGAGTTTAAGAGACTAAGGTTTATAGGTATTTTGTTTCAGAGGTTTTGTAATGTGCTATCTTCTGTGGTATGGACCTAACAGAAGCAGAAGATATTAAGAAGAGGTGGCAAGAATACACAGAAGAACTGTACAAAAAAGATCTTCACGACCCAGATAATCACAATGGTGCGATCACTCACTTAGAGCCAGACATCCTGGAATGTGAAGTCAAGTGGGCCTTAGAAAGCATCACTACTAACAAAGCTAGTGGATGTGATGGAATTCCAGTTGAGCTATTTCAAATCCTGCAAGATGATGCTGTGAAAGTGCTGCACTCAATATCTCAGCAAATTTGGAAAACTCAGCAGTGGCCACAGGACTGGAAAAGGTCAGTGTTCATTCCAATCCCTGAGAAAGGCAATCCAAAGGAATGCTCAAACTACTGCACAATTGCACTCATCTCACACACTGGTAAAGTAATGCTCAAAATTCTCCAAGCCAGGCTTCAGCAATACGTGAACCATGAACTTCCAGATGTTCAAGCTGGTTTTAGAAAAGGCAGAGGAACCAGAGATCAAATTGCCAATATCCACTGGATCATTGAAAAAGCAAGATAGTTCCAGAAAAACATCTATTTCTGCTTTATTGACTATGCCAAAGCCTTCGACTGTGTGGATCACAATAAATTGTGGAAAATTCTGAAAGAGATGGGAATACCAGACCATCTGACCTGCCTCTTGAGAAACCTGTATGCAGGTCAGGAAGCAACAGTTAGAACTGGGCATGGAACAACAGACTGGCTCTAAATAGGAAAAGGAGTACATCAAGGCTGTATATTGTCACCCTGCTTATTTAACTTATATGCAGAGTACATCATAAGAAATGCTGGGCTAGAAGAAGCACAAGCTGGAATCAAGATTGCCAGGAGAAATATCAATAACCTCAGATATGCATATGACACCACCCTTATGGCAGAGAGTGAAGAGGAACTAAAAAGCCTCTTGATGAAAGTGAAAGAGGAGAATGAAAAAGTTGGCTTAAAGCTTAGCATTCAGAAAACTAAGATCATGGCATCTGGTCCCATCACCTCATGGGAAATAGATGAGGAGACAGTGGAAACAGTGTCAGACTTCATTTTTGGGTCTCTAAAATCACTGCAGATGGTGATTGCAGCCATGAAATTAAAAGATGCTTACTCCTTGGAAGGAAAGTTATGACCAACCTAGATAGCATATTAAAAAGCAGAGACATTACTTTGCCAACAAATGTCCGTCTGGTCAAGGCTATGGTTTTTCCAGTGGTCATGTTTGGATGTGAGAGTTGGACTGTGAAGAAAGCTAAGCACCGAAGAATTGACGCTTTTGAACTGTGGTGTTGGAGAAGACTCTTTTGAGAGTTCCTTGGACTGCAAGGAAATCCAACCAGTCCATCCTAAAGGAGATCAGTCCTGGGTGTTCATTGGAAGGACTGATGCTGAAGCTGAAACTCCAGTACTTTGGCCACCTCATGCGAAAAGTTGACTCATTGGAAAAGACCCTGATGCTGGGAGGGATTGGGGGTGGGAGGAGACGGGGATGACAGAGGATGAGATGGTTGGATGGCATCACCGACTCGATGGGCATGAGTTTGTGTAAACTCCAGGAGTTGGTGATGGACAGGGAGGCCTGGCATACTGCGATTCATGGGGTCACAAAGAGTTGGACACAGCTGAGTGACTGAACTGAACTGAACTGATCTTCTGTGGACTGAATTATGTCACTCCCAATTCTATATGTTGAAGCTCTAACACTCAATGTGATTATTTTGGATATGGGTCCTTTGAGGAGTTATTAGGCTTATATACACTCATGAGGGTGGAGTTTCTATGAACGTGGGGTTGCTGTGATAAGATAGCATCCTGGGACTTTCCTGGTGGTTCAGTGGTTAAGATTTTCACCTTCCAGTGGGTTCAATCCCTGGGTGGGGAGCTAAGATCCTACATGCCTCATGGCCAAATCTCAGAACATAAATAATAGAAGCAATATTGTAATAAATTCAATAAAGGCTTTAAAAATGGTCCACATCAAAGAAATTTTTAAAAAGAAAAAAAAAAGATAGCATGCCTATAAAAGAAACAGCAGAACCTTGCTTTCTCTGTCTCTATTGCACTCCTACCCCAAACACAAAAAGAGGTCCACACACAGTGATTTTTTTCAACAGTAACTATTATCCTGATTCCTTCAATTGATCATCTCTCGCTGTTTTTAAAGTTCATATAAATCTCATACACATGTCTGATTGATTTTCTTCAGTATTACATATGCTAGATTCATCTAAGCCATTTTGTTTAGTTGTAGTTTGTGTTTGTTCATTTGTTTTGTTTCATTATTGTGGCTGGGTAATGCTCCAATATGGGCTTCTCTGGTGGCTTAGTGGTAAAGAATCTGCCTGCAGTGCAAGAGACCCAGGTTCAATCCCTGTGTTGGGAAGATCCCCTAGAGAAGGGAATGGCAACCAACTCCAGTATTCTTGTCTGGAGAATTCCATGCGCAGAGAAGCCAGGTAGGCTACAGTCCTTGGGGTCACAAAGAGTCAGACATGACCCAGTGACTAGCATAGTGCTCTAATATATGACTATGATTATTTACTTATTATTTTTCTTTTTTTGATGTATATTTAAGTTGTTTCCAGATTTACTATTACTAACAGCACCAAACTATTGCTAATAGTGGTAAACATAAGTGGAATTGTTGATCAAAAAAGCATGAGTTTGTTCAGTTTCTAGGTAGTAGAAACTGCCCTACAGTTTCTCCCAGTGATTTTATCAATAAGAATAAAATTGGCTGTAGATTTTTGTTTATTGTTTTTTAGAGACATTAATTAGACCAAAGACAGTTGGTGTTTCAAGCTGGCTGAAGAGGAAAAGAGAAAGTAGATACACTTATTAATGTTCTTGGCCCAGAAATAGCATATTGCTCTTGCTTTGCATTCTATTGGCTGACAGGATTTAGAAGAGCATAGTGCAGGGAAAAAAATCAAATAAAAGAAAGCCAGCAAGCAGTATCAGAGACTTATAAGGATTATAGCATAAATAAAACTGCAGGTTGTTGAGGGGAGAGGTTGAGGAAGACATATAAGACATGAAAAATGCACTGAGTCAAATGATAATGAGGACGAGTGATGATTTTTGAATAAGGAAGTAACACGAGTGTTTATTTGATTTGCTTTTAGTTATCAGATTCTTAACAAAGTAAATTATCCAGAAGCACATAGATTACATTGCTGACAGTGCGTTTACTAAGATCTTGTGACCAATGTACACAACAAATTATTAAGCATCTATTTGCTGTAGTCATATTAGGAATGAAAATCTGTGAACTACATGACAGAGGCACAGCAGAAAAAGTAGAGAGCAGGATTGTCAGAAATAAATTAGAAAATGTTTCTCCAGGTGCCCAGGCCAGTGATCTTTCCATTTTACCATGCACCACTCGGCAACTCCTGGGGTCAATTCCAACCCTGTTTGCAATCCTGGGGTTGCAAACAGATTTATGGCAGATGAGAAGCAATTATTTCAAATCTATTTGGCCACTGAAATTTTCCTGTGGCCTGCAGGATTATTTTATACTCGTATAAGGAAGAAGACAAGGAAAATAAAATCAGATTCAAAAGCAGTCAATGTAATAGTCCAGCTGTCCCATTAAAGATCAGTTTTCTTTCAAAGGGACATTTTAATTCATTTTTCCCCATAGCTATAAAACATAATTATTTTTAGCAGAGTGTTCAGAAGGTCAAAATCTAATTCATGCTTTCTACCAAGAAGTGAAGTGAAAGTCTCTCTATAGTGTCCGACTCTTTGTAACCCCATGAATTATACAGTCCATGGAATTCTCCAGGCCAGATTACTGAAGTAGGTAGCCTGTCCTTTCTCCAGGTGATCTTCCCAATCCAGTGATCGAATCCAGGTCTCCCACATTTCAGGTGGATTCTTTACCAGCTGAGCCACAAGGGAAGCCCAAGAATACTGGAGTGGGTAGCCTCTCCCTTCTCCAGTGGATCTTCCTGACCCAGCAATCGAACTGGGATCTCTTGCATTGCAGGTGGATTCTTTACCAACTGATCTATCAGTGAAACTCCAAGTCTGCTAAGAGGGTTTATTACTAATACTTGCAACTTCAAGTAAAGTTAAAATTTAAGTATTTCATATGATCCCCAAATGATGAAGAATCAAAGGATGATGAGGTCTATATAAGAAAAAATGAAAATTTCCCTCCCTCAGTACTGTTTGGATAGAGATTCGTAAACCCCAAAGATTTAACCTGATCATAGTGCCTCACTATTTGGATAGCTTTTCTTTTTATATTTCCAATAATCTCTAAGGTTATTGGATACATATAAATTTTCCCACTTTTAAGATGAGAAAAGTGAGTCTCAGAGATTTAAAATACTTGTCTCTCACTATTGTATGTTTAATGACTTAGAATATATATCTGTTCCTCTATATTTCTT
This sequence comes from Dama dama, assembly GCF_033118175.1. NCBI lineage: Eukaryota > Metazoa > Chordata > Mammalia > Artiodactyla > Cervidae > Dama > Dama dama. The sequence continues at coordinate 9,732,130 of NC_083686.1, read as the reverse complement.
CTTAACAAAAGACTTTGTCATTAAATTTGCTTTCATTCGTACTAGGTATCTTGTGTTCTTAGGGAAGCTCTGTGTACTTTGAAACCTGATGGTACTGGGTTTACTGTGCTTAAGAAGAATAGTGGATTTCCCAGACTAAATCAATGAGCAGCTGTGGGTTAGGAAGAAAAAAATGTTAACTCTGGGAAGATATAAAATTTAATCCAGGCTCCACTTCCATGGGGCATCTCAGGTGGTGCTAGTGGTAAATAATCCACCTGCCAGTGCAGGAGATTGTAAGAGACGGGTGCGATCCCTGGGTTGGGAAGATCCCCTGGAGGAGGAGTATGGCAACCCCCTCCAGTATTCTTGCCAGGAGAATCCCATGGACAGAAGAGCCTGGTGGGCTACAATCCATGGGTTTGCAAAGAATCAGAAATGACTGAAGTGGCTTAGCATATATGCATGCCACTTTCATATGACTTTATCTAAAATGCAGGAAACTGAATAATGGCCTCCAAAGTTGTCTGAGTTCTAATCCTGGGAATCTGTGAGTCTTATTCAGCAAAAAAAAATTTGCAGATATGATTATGTAAAGAATCTTGAAAAGGGTAAGTTATCACGGATCATCCAGAGGCTTTGATTCTAACAGTAATTTTCTTTACAAGAAAGAAATAGAAGATTTTGTTACCAGATTGGTCAACTGGATCAATGCAGGAAGCCACAAGCAGAGGAAGCCACTTGCAGAAATGTTCTGGTCAAGAGTTCCATATTAACGGTTGCAACAACCTCTAGTCATAAGAGTGAGTGGGTCTTTATATAATTGCAGCCTCTAGCTTTTGAGTGCTCCCTAGCCTTGAATTGTCCAAGCTGATAGTTATAAGAAGCAAAGATGAACTTTTCTTTCCAAGCCCTTCCTAAAGCCCTTCCTAAACTAGAAATGCATGAGAAGAAAAATGAACAATTATAATTACTATTGTTGTTTTTCTGTCACTAAGTCATAGTCACTTCTTTGTGACTCCATGGACAGCAGCACACCAGGCTTCCCTGTCCTTCACCATCTCCCAGAATTTGCTCAGATTCATGTCCATTGAGTCAGTGATGCTGTCTAATCATCTCATGCTCTGCCACCCCCTTCTCCTTTTTGCCTTCAATCTTTCTCGGCATCAGGATCTTTTCCAATGAGTCGGCTCTTTGCATCAGGAGGCCAAAATATTGGAGCTTTGACTTCAGCATCAGTCCTTCCAATGAATATTCAGGGTTGATTTCCTTTAAGACTGACTAGTTTGATCTCCTTGCTGCTCAGGGAACTCTCAAGAGTCTTCTCCAACACCACAGTTTGAAAGCATCAGTTTTTCTGCATTCAGCCTTTTTTATGATCTAGCTCTTACATTGTATGTCATTACATTTGGAATATTTCTTTATGTAGCAATGAGAATTTGGGATAAAAGATCTTGGGACAAAAGATCTCTGGCAACTTAAGAGTTTCCTGTTATAATAGTCCCTTGTGGAGCTCTGGGAGACAGTGCAAGAACTATTAACAATTTTGTGTATTAATGTGTATGAACATGGGAATTAACCACATCATGTTCAAAAGTGGTGTTAGGGTCAAAAATGAGGAAGTATGTTTCAAAGCAAGAAAAAAAAAATTAGATACTGGGTCAAGGTTTAGAGCCAGGGGGGTTAGCCAGTCAAAGAGAAATAGAAGATGGAAGAAGGTTAAAACAGGCTGGTTGAGGTATCACCTGAGTAAATATCAGAAACTGTTTTTTTATTTTGCCCAGAGTTTCTCTTTTGCATGTTCCTTATACCTAATGCTTCATGTTGGCAAGGCAGGTCAGATTCATAAAAAATATCTTACCAAGAAAACGTTAACATTCAAGGTATATTATAGTATGTGTAACCTGAGAATATCCATCATGCTGGGCCCAACTTTGTGACTTTGCAGGAAACAATTGCTCTTTACAATCCAACCTACATTTCTCAATAACACAGCGAGGAACTTGACCTATAAAAGCTTGCCCTGGAGCAAAATAGATTTACAGTAAAAGGACAAGATGTTGCACTCAGCAAAACAATAGTTACAGCTCCCAGAGTTATGGGCTGGACTGAAGTGCCAGATCAGTCAACAGACGATGGTAATAAAAATGAACTCACAGGAAACATTCCCTGAATGCATGCAGGATCTGCAAGCAGAGTTCAAAATGTTTTCAATGACTTGGGTTGCATGTTGATAATTCAGGTTCCTGAGACTCATTCTGAGTGGTTCCAATTTTAGGTTTATGGTGTTCATGTATATCTTTGCCAAACACCCAGGGAGACATGGACAGTTAATGATGTCTGAGAAACAATCATCTCAATTTTGAATTGTTGTGCATTTACAGGTTTGAGTTCTAGGTATTAATGCTGATATTTTGTACATATCCCAAGTTAGTAGAAATTCCTTCCCTTTCTCTCCCTGTATTCTGTCTGTGGCAGAAGCAGAAATGTAACTCTCAAATCCCTCTTCAACCCGGAACTTGTTGACAGGCTGTGATGACTATGCTTTTGAGGTACTTGCTAGTTACAATTCCTTCTGTTTGGACTTAGAGTCTGACTTGAGACCATGCTGTTCTTGATTGAACAAACTTGTCATAGATGGGTCAAGACCAACACAGTACTCATTTGAAGGGCAATCTTTCCTCTGAAGCTCTCCACTGGTCCAGCAGAGACACTGATATATATATAACAATTTCATAGTTGTCCCCATCTGAATTTCCCAGCCAGATGGACTGGGAACAAACCTGCTACTTCCCAATAAATCCTTTGCACTCCTAACTTAATTTCAGCATCTGCTTTCCAAAGAACTCAACTGCTAGATCTTTCTCTTTGATTCCCTAAGCAATTTAGTCCTAAAACCATCAGGTTAACTCAAGCAAGATAGTCATCCACATTGTCAGCTTTGTGTGGGGTGTCCAAACTCAAAGAAATCAAGAAGATGTCTATATGAGTTGAGAAGTCATGAGGAATCAGCCCAATAGGATGAGAAAGAGCATCCATGTCTGTGTGCAGCTTAGCTTAGGGTTTCAGAACCCAAGCAGGGTAATGAGAGCATCAGCGTGGAGTGTCAATGTTGGGCACTGGCATGCACATAGGATAAAGAAAGTGTGCATGTTGGATGAGGAGGTGGGGTGTTACAAAACCTGTACGGGTGGTCAAAGACCAATAGAGTGAGAAGGTCGTCCATCTCTATGGACACACTAACTCAGGAATAACAGCCTAAACAGAGAAGGCAAAACTCTAGCCAGGGCTGCTAGTATGAGAATTCAGAGCTTGAAGAGGATAAAGAGGGAACCCACAGGATGCAGATCAATGGGTGAAGGAGCTTATCTGCAAATGGGCAGCTTTGAGAGAGGGGAAGAAGCCAAGAAGGTTAAATAAAGTGTCCGTGCAAGTAAGGCAGTAGCGATGATAATAAGAAAGTCGTTGCTTAGAGGAAAATTGATTAAATGAATTATTGTATTACACAAGGGGGCAGCTTCATTGTCAGAGAATGGAGTTTTGAATACGGCAAGAGAAAATTAGAATAAACTTTGTGATGTTGGATAGGAAACATTAGATTGGAACATGTCAACTCATGAATTCAAGGGTTTTAATAACAGAAACAATAGATATCAATCTATTTGTAATTCTATCTGTCTCCATATAGTTCTATGTTGTGTCTGTGTGTAGGCATGAATGAGCAGACATTTCAAAAATCTATGTAGACATCTATTATATAGGTATATCTCATATATATATATATATGAGTTTTTGTCATAGAACTTGTCATAGTTCTTGTCTATATATATATATATATATATATATATATATATATATATATATATAGAGAGAGAGAGAGAGAGAGAGAGAGAGAGCTCATATGTATGTATAAACACATACACACAAACACATGGACATGTGTTCATGCTCAGATGTGTCCGATTCTATTCAGGCTCCTCTGTCCATGGAACGTTTTGGGCAAGAATGCTAGAATGGGTTGCCATTTCCTATTCTGGGAACATTAGTGTATTCCCAGAGGGATACATATTGGAAAGGGATTCCCAACTGAGGGATCAAACCCGTGTCTCTTATGTTTCCTGCATTGGCAGACAGATTCTTTACCACTGTACCAGCTGGGAAGTACTATATATACATAAATATATATATGTGTGTGTGTGTGTGTATATATATATATATATATATATATTTTATATCATGTTCACACACACATGCACACATCTACCTATGTATATGTATAGGGAAATAGCAATAGACATAGATACATACACACATTCCATTGATCTCTGTCCATCAAAAGGGTCACAGAGATATTTCTAGTCCTACATGTTCTTCTAGAATGATGGCATTCTCTCCCTTCAAAAAATGAAGTCTGTTTTTCCTTCTTTCGAAATTAGGCATGGATTTATGTTTGCCACATCACACAGAATATCTGAATTTAAAGGCTAGACCACCAATGGGAGTATATCTTCATGTCATATTCGGTTCCTTGGGATGTTCACCCTTAGAACCTAGCTACCATGTTGTGAGGAATTTCAGTCCTCAAGAAGAGGTCATTTATAGGTGCTCTGCCTGAGAGCTGAAGCTAAGATCTGAGTTTACATGCGCCATCAGTCACTCTATAAGTGAGTAAATGTCAGATGACTTTGTGTGCTTGCCTAGCTGATATTCAGTGGGTCATAGACAAGCTGAATCTGCCAAGACCTGTTCAAGTGCATATTTGTGGGCCAAATAAATGATGTGATTATTTTAAGCCATTGACTTTCGGTATGGTTTATTATGGAGTACTAAATTACTGGAACATTTGTCAAGAGTCCTGTTTTGGATATTTTTTTCTTTGAAATGCCGTCGAAGGGGCATAGGGGAAATGACCTCTGGTAAGGTTGTAGAGATAAGATAGGATTTGGAGGGTATATTAAATATCCATTTATTGATTCATCTGGCAATGAAATGATTGGAATGCTATTTTCAGAAAAGAAAATTAATTAAAGTAGAGAGAAAAGCAGAAATGGGTGACATTTTTAGAAAGTTAGTGAAGAGATGACTGTAGGGACTTCCCTGGCAGTCCAGTGGTTAAGACTTCATCTTCTAACGCAGGGAGTGGGGGTTCAATCCCTGGTCAGAGAGCTAAGATCCCACATACCTCATTGCCAAAAAAACAAAACATAAAATAGAAGCAATATTGTAACAAATTCAACAAAGACTAAAAACGGTCCATAAAAAAAAAATTAAAAAATAATAGATGACTGCGGCTTGACATAGAGTGAGGAAAATACATTTTAAAAAGTTCTGAAAGAATCTGGGGGCTTTCTATGAAATATGATAACCAAAATAGTAATTGAACATCTTATTCATAATTTGTCTTCACAAATTGATGTAGACTGCTCATCTATTGATCCACAAAAATTTGCCTTTAATACATGATTATATTAGATTTAAAATTATATGATTATCAGCAAAGTGATCATAGTTACTAACTGTACTAATCATCTTTGGCCTAATAGAAAGACTAATAGAATGAATGTCCAGAAAACTTAATTATACTCTGTTTGGCTACTCTCTGAGTACCATCTGTAAAATATAGGTAATACTATTTGTGTTTCAGGTAAAGAGTAAATAAACTATATAAGCAGCAAAAGATGGTGCCTGTAACAGGGTAGATTCTCAAAATATGTTAACCAGATTTGAATTTTAGGAGCTCTGAGTATATTTCAGTATATATATTTGCTAGGTACAGACCTTGGTTTCATATGCTTATCTAATATACCACTCTGTGCTAACCTTCCAATCAATAACCCATTAGGAACTCAGTAGGACTACAATAGGTCAATTGACCATGTGTCACTGGGAAGTTGAAGGCCATCCCAGGACGATGGAGCTAGGACTCATGTCAACAGAAGAAAGGTAGACCCTGTTCTCTTAATCCTTTCCCTGAGCAAAAAAATGATTTTGTTTTAAGACTGAGACTTGGACTGCTTATTTAGTGTGTCCCTCTCACAAATTCTGGCTCATCAGACAAGCAACAGTGAAAGGCTAACCCACCACCATATTGGCTGCTTCTAGTCAAGATCCTCCTGAAAACCCTTGTCTGATTGCTATGCAGACACGTGGACACCCACAGAGATGAATTGCAGTGTCTCCGAGACAAATAAATGATTATATAGACTGGCTCAAAACAGAGGGCAAATAACACTGCATACATCCACCTGTTCTTTTTAATCCTAAAATAGGTTATTTTGAAACTCTGAGGAAGAGGCAGTTATTTCTCTCCCTCATTATACTGAAACGTCTATTATACATCACAACACCCGAAACATACTTCTGAATTTACCTAGAAGATGAACGATGCTAAATTGGCCTTTTCATCTGGGGCAAATGAAAGGTTGAACAATTTTATCTCAAGGAATTGAAAAGAGTGCTTAAGTCGTAAGTTTTGTGAAGACTGGCAAAAAGCTTCTGAAGTATTGTTTGCCAGATTACTTCCAGTTTGTGTTACCAATTTATTTACTTATTTAAAACTTTTCAGGCATTTTTTTTTTTTTTTTTTTTTCTTTCTAGAAATGGAAGACATAAAATTCACTGCATTTCCTGAACTGGTAAGGTGGTATTCTAGTTGGGCAAAAGAGGGGGCTGTGGCTCAGTTGGTAAATAATCCACCGGCAATGCAGGATACCAGGTGAGATCCCTGGGTTGGGCCAATAGAGGAGGAGGGCATAGTAACCCACTCCAGAACTTTTGCCTGGAAAATCTCAGGGACAGAGAACCCCAGCGGGCTACAGGCCATAGGGTCGCAGAGTCGGATGTGCCTGAGTGTATTTGCAGATAAATACGTCAACTAATGATTTTTGCCCCAGGAGATAAATGTTAAAGTATTTCAAAGCACTCTGAGTAGAAGGGGGTGGATGAATAGATGTTGGATAGACAGATAGATAGATACATAGATAGAGATAGATAATGACATCTAACATGTAGATATGTTCACAATTATGCTTCAGCATCTTGAGAAGACATTTAACTGTGCAGTCAGTCTGGCCAATTAGTATGACTGGGATAATCTTTCCCCCAGGAAAAGATCTGTGTGGTTTCTTTCTCACACAGAGAGTGTTTCTGCATGCTCAAGGGGCAGGAGACCCAGGTAAAAATCCTGGTTCTGCTACTATCCAGCAATAATGTCTCAGGCAGACTCCCTGCTACTTAGCCTCAGTTTCCCAAAAATAATTGGCAGGGCTCAAGCTTTATGTGAGGAAAAATAAATATTTCTCTTTTTCTCTCACCTTCAGAACCACTGTCGGATGGGATGTGTTTCTGTGAAGGGGCAGAGTCTTCTTTCACATCATCTTTGCAGCTTTTTCTCACTGCTCTGACCCATATTTGAACCTCTTAAAAGACAACCACAAAAAAGGTATCATTTGTCTTTCTTAAAATTCTCCCAGAGGACAGAACACAAGAAACATTTCACTTGTCAATATTGTTTACTACTTGGGAGAGTAAATGTAAATCTGATGTTTTCCCAGGCAGTTGCTGATGGCTTTTCTTGGACAATGACATATCCCCGGACTCTTTGACATTTCATTTTATACTCATGGGGTTGCCAGCTCTTTTCTGTAACTGCATGTCAAAATAACAAGATCTTGCCTGTTTATTTAGAGCAACCTGCTTAATAACTGACAGCCTGAACCTGCCACAGCCTTTGAGTCACGCAAGCTGATTTTTGCAGTGAAATCAGGATATTATGTCCCCAGAACATAAAGTACGCACTGAAAATATTCTCAAAGGTGGCAACCCAGAATGACAACTCTAAAGGTGAAGGTTGTTTGTGGAATCATAACACTGGTATTCTTGGAGTCCTAGGGATATAAATAATGACCATTAAATCCTTAATAATTAGTACCTATCACAGTGTGAATAGAACATGTGCAAGAAACATTTGGTGGGCAAAATAAACTTCTGTCTAATTCAACTAAAAATATTGCTGAATAATAAAGGTACACAGTGTTCTGTCACAGAATTTTCTCTTGGAAAGCAGCTGGGGCTAGCAATTTTGGTAAACGAGTCAAATAGATTGAACCTTTCCCCTCACATTCATTTAGCTGTGTGGTCTTGGGATAGTCTGCTCTGATCCTGGGTTTCTCTTGTGTAAAATGGAGATGACTGTCTTTTTCACCATGGTTTTAAAGAAGAGTAAGTGAGAACAACATATATCAAATCTTAGCAAAATGCTGACACATATCAGGTGTGCTCACTGATTTTGCTTCTGTTTGGTAGAGTTATCATGACCATCACCCTTGTCATTATCATGACCTTTGTCATCATCAGTGTCATCATGACTGTTGTTCCCTTCCTCTCTCAAACCATTATTCAGGTCTACAAAGCCTTCTATAATTTGGCCTGTGCCTGGCTCTCAGATTTTAGATACTACCATTCTACCTTTATCATTATGAAAGTGAAAGTGATGTCGCTCAGTCATGTCCGAATCTTTGCAACTCCATGGACTATAGCCTACCAGGCTCCTCCATCCGTGGGATTTTCCAGGCAAGAATACTGGAATGGGTTGCCATTTCCTTCTCCAGGAGTTCTTTCCAACCCAGTGATTGAACCCAGGTCTCCTGTATTGTAGGCATACGCTTTATCGTCTGAATCACCAGGGAAGTCAGGGGAGTCTTTATTGTTATACTCTAGCAATATTTGCCTTGCTTTCCTGTCCAAGCACATTCTTGCCTAAAGTCTTTGTAGTAGTTGTTCTCAATGCCTGAGATACTCTTCCTCTAGGTTTTCATAGAGCTGGTTTGTTTCATTATTCAGGTCTTAGCTTACAGGTCACTTTCTCCTTACTACTCAATTTCTGTTTATCATACCCCCTTAACTATCTATCCTCTATCTATCTAATTTTTCTATCTATATAATAATTTTCTTAGAGTTTCACCATAATTAATTTGCTTTCTGGTTGTTTACTCTTTCCCACATGCTATTTCAATGAAAGCATTCATTTTTCCTGATATTTTACTGTCATTAAAATTAACCCACCATAAAAATTAAAATATATTTATTGATATGATTTATCAATTATTTTATCTATTAACTAATAAAAAGTTACACTTCAGTGAAATAATATCAACTTTGGAGTCAGACATATCTCAATAGAAATCTGGCTACACATTAAGAAGTTTTGGACTAATGTCTTAATCACTAAAGCTTTGGTTTGCCCACTTATAAAATAATAGGTTTTATAAACCCTCAAAGAATTGTATGAGGATTTAGATGAAAACGTGCAGATAATACCACTTAAGAAACATCTTCGAACATAGATAGTGACTAATATTCTTTACTATGAAGACCATATGCCAGGTAACACCACATTTATCCTAATATCAGCACTTTGCCTTAACACGGAACATCTATTTGCATCTTTATATAGCTTGTGTACATGAATTCAGGAAACTTGGGTTTTGGAGATCAGTTATTCAGCATAGGAAGCTTCAGGTGTTTTTAAAATTCAGAAATATTTCACCCTTTTAAAGTTGTACTATTTATACTTTTAAGTGTACAGTTCACTGGATTTTATTATATTCACAAAGTTGTTCAACCATCACCATCACTATTATAGGAGTATTGGGCATTTTTATAACCTTAAAAGACATCCCATATCCATTATCCCCTGACACCTTGTGTTGACCACTAATGTACAATCTGCATCTATAGATTTGTCTATTCTGGACATTGCATGTAAATGGAATCACAATATGTGGCTTCTTTAATTTAACATCTTTAAGGTTCATCCATGTTGTATAGCAACCCACTCCAGTATTCTTTTCTAGAGAATTCTGTGGACAGAGGAGCCTGGTGGGCTGCTGTCCATGGGGTCGCACAGAGTTGGACATGACTGAAGTGACTTAGCATGCATGCATGCATTGGAGAGGAAAATGGCAACCCACTCCAGTATTCTTGCCTGGAGAATCCCAGAGACAGAGGAGCCTGGTGGGCTGCCATCTATGGGGTCACACAGAGTTGGACATAATTGAAGCGACTTAGCAGCAGCAGCAGCATGTTATACCAGGAATCAGCCCTTTATTCCTTTTTTTTTTTTTTTTGCCAAATAGTGTTCTATTGTGTAGATATGCTATGTGTTGCTTATCTATTCCAATGTTAATAAGCCTTTAGAGCTCATCAAATAACTGGAATTTTTATATTTTATCCATCATAAATAATGCTGCTGTGAATATTAATGTGTGTTTGTGTGTGGATATGCATTTCCATTCCTCTTGGTAGACACCTAGGAGTGGAAATGGTAAGTCATGTTGCAATTTTACATTTAACATTTTGAAGAAATGTGAAACAGTGTTCAAAGTTACTCTGCTGTTTACTATTCTAACCCACAGGTTATAAGTGTTCTGATTCCTCTACGTCTCCACCAAGACTTGCTATTATCTGACCTTTTGATTGTAGCCATTCTAGCAGGTATGAAATGGTAACTCAGGGTAACTCATGATTTTGATTTGCATTTTTTAGCAACTAAAGGTGATAAGCTTATATTCATGTAATTCTTGGCCATTTACATATCTTTTTTGGAGAAATGTCTACCAAAATTCATCATTGAATTGAATATTTATTATCGAACTGTAAGTATATTTTTAAAATATTCTTTTGCATTCTTGGATATACATTCCTCTTCAGGTATATGGTTTCCAATTATTTTCTTCCTTTCTGTGGGTTTCATTTTCCCACTAAAAGTTTTCTTGTTTTTATAAAATTCAATTTGTCTCTTTCTTGTCTTGTTACTTTTGTTTTAGGTTTTATAAATTAAAAAATTGCCTAGTCCAAGGTCATAAGATTTACCTGTATATTTTCTTCCAAGTGCATATGTATAGTTTTAGTTCTTACATTCTCACATTTAGATCTTTCATTTATTTGTGTTGTTTTTTGTATATGATGTAGGTAAAGGTAGAATTCCATTATTTTGCATGTGAATATCTGGCTGTTCCAGATCCATTTGCTGAAAAGACTATTCTTTCCACATTGCTCTTTCTTAGCAGTCTGGACAAGAATCACGTTGACCAAAGAATCCTAATCTACTCCATTGATCTCTACTTTTATCTTTATGCCAGTGCCACATGGTCATGATAACGACACCTTTGTAGTAAGGTTTGAAGTCAAGAAGTGTGAGTTCTGCAACTTTATTCTTTAAGTATACTTTGAGTGTTCTGGTCCCTTGCATTTCCTCATGAGTTCTATGATCACAAACTTCTGCAAATAACTTCTACATCTGGGATTTAATAGGAATTTTGTTGAATTTGTAGATATTACAATCTTAACAGTATTGAGTCTCCCAATTCAAGAGTGTGGCGCGTCTCTCCATTTATTTAGGTCTTTCAGTTCAGTTCAGACACTCAGTCGTGTCCGACTCTTTGCGACCCCATGAACCGCAGCACGCCAGGCCTCCCTGTCCATCACCAGCTCCCGGAGTTTACTCAAACTCATGTCCATTGAGTCGGTGATGCCACCCAACCATCTCATCCTCTGTCGTCCCCTTCTCCTCCTGCCCTCAATCTTTCCCAGCAACTCAGGTCTTTAATTTCTGTCAAAAATTTTTTTTGTGGTTTTCAGTGTCCAAATCATATTAAATTTGTTCTTCAATATCTTATTATTTTTAGTCTATTTTAAATAGCATCTAAATTAACTCCCATATTGTCCATTGCTAGTGTAGAGAAATTCAACTGACTTTTATGTATTGACCTTAAGTACTGCAAATTTGCTGAACTTATGAGCTCTAGAGAATGTTTTAGTATATTCTTAAGGATTTTCTAGTTACAAGTTAACTCCATCTTCAAGTAGAGATAGTTTTACTGTCTTGTAGTCTGGCTAACTTTTATTTTTATCGCAAAAAAATATTGAAGCTAGATCTTTCAATACAATGTTGAATAAAAGTGGTGAGAGGAGACATCCTTGTCTTGGTCGTGATCACAGTCATGTTTGTAATATGTATTGGAAACATTGTTACACTGTTTAAAAAAAAACACTTACCTGTAATATATGTTGATATGTAGTTTCTCTAAGTATGGGGGAGGGGCATACTACTCAGTAATGTAATTCTTTGGAAGTAGAATTATAAGATAGTGAGAAAACTACCACATTAGTTTCATATTAAAAATCACTCACCTTATGCCCATGAAAGGATGGACTATGCACTTCAGTACAAGCCTTCATATAATGTCTTATGCAATATGTACATAGATAATGATGATTATGATGATGAAACATAAATCATATTCTTTTGCTATATGTTTATTATATTTTCACATGGAGACACATGCACAGCAGATCAGTTTATTTACTATACAGCATGATGATTATTTTAATATTATTTTAATATTCATTAAGTGGAAGTGAGTCTTCTTCCTTGTTATATTCACATTGAGTAGACTAAAGAGATGGAGGAAAAGGAGTTGGTCTCATTATATCAGGAGTGAGAGACAAAGGAGGAAGAAATGGAGGAGGTGGAAGTGGGAGGCAGGAGGAGCAAGCACACTCAGGGTAATTTTATGGAAAGAAAGAAAGATAGCACTAAGTTATATCTGACTCTTGCGATCCCATGAACTGTAGCCTGCCAGGCTGCTCTGTCCATGAGATTCTCCAAGCAAGAATACTGGAGTGGGGAGCCATTTCCTTCTCCAAGGGAACTTCCCAACCCGGGAATTAAACCCAGGTCTTCTGTATTGCAGGCAGATGCTTTACCAACTGAGCTGTGTGGGAAGCCCAATTTTATAAAAATACAGGGCAATTTCTGTCTCACACATTTTGGATTTTAATTTATCTGAAAATGTTTCTATATGGTACCAATTCTTCTTCCACCATTTGCTTTAGTTCCAGTGTCTGTGTCATAGAAGGGTCTATATAGTAAAAGAAGTCAAATGCTGTCTTGAATAATCAGAACCCTTGTCTAATGCTGACTTGTTTCCTGGTGATGCTTCTACATCTTCTTCCTCAGTATCTGGCACTGATTTAGAAGCATTCATATCCATCAAGTCATCTTCTATTGATTCCTCTGGTGTGGCATCAGTCAGCTCTTGAATTCTCTCAAAATTGGTATCTTAGAAATGTTCACCCCCTACCTTCTTTTCCATATCTACAATCTTTTTCCTGTTTTCCCTGATTGACTCTGTCATAAATCCTGTGAAGTCATGCACAACATCTGGACATATATATATATATATATATATTTTTTTTTTTCCCCCAAGCAGGAATTTGTTTCTAATGTAATAGCTTTCATAGTTTTTTTCTGTAACAATGGTGTATTCAATGATGTAAACCTTTCAGAGTTTCATCATGTTATATCTCTCAGGGTTCTCTTCCATAGCACTGAAAACTCTTTTCATAGAGTATTGTGTATAATAAAACTTAAAGGCTCTTATGACCCTTAGATCTGGAGGCTGAATTAGACATGTGGTGGGGATGGTGGTGGCAAGTAGACCAAGTTGAAAGCTTCAGTGTTGAACTCATGAAGCCAGGGACATTTGCCAATATCAAAAGATCTTTAAAGAATAGTCCCTCACTGTCATGATACTTCTGACTTCAGGGGCAAAGCATCAATGGAACTGATCAAAGACAATATTCTCATTGCCCAGCTCTTTCTGCTGTGCAAACAAAAGACAGGCAGTTGGTGTTTATCTTTTTCCTCAAGCCTGGGAGTTAGCAGTTTTATAAATATGGGAAATTCTGATCATAAACCCAACTTCACCTGCACAAAACAGTAGAGTTAGCCTATTCCTGTCTGCCTTAAATCTTGGTACTCACTTCTCTTCCTTACTAAGAAATTTCCTTTGCTGCATTTTTTTCTCAGAATAGTGCACTTTCGTCTGTGTTAAAAACTTGTTTGGACAAATATCTTTTCTCCTCAATACTTTCCTTCATGGCATCTGAGAATTTGCTGTCTTTTGGTAGGCAAAAGTTTCTTCTCCTGCTATTGTGACATTTTTAAGCCAAACCTCTTTCTAAAATTATCAAATCATCCTTTTCTGGCATTTAATTCTCCAACTTTAGATTCTACATTTTCCTTTTGCTTTAGGTTGTTATATAATAACTGCCTTTTTCAAATCATATTAGAGTCTATAGGCTTGTATTTCTTACAGCAATTCTACACCTGCATAAAAGCTGTATTTTCAATATAAGATAAAACAGTATTTCTCAAAAAGTGCAAGGTTTTCATGCCTATTGATGTAGCTGCAATGACAGAGTTACAGATTTTCCTTTTTTTCTTACAGGGGTCTCTATGGAGTATTCCTTTATCTTTTTTGTTTTTTTCTTTTTTTAAAGATGGTAGTTTTATTTTTTTGCACTTATTTATTTTTAGATGAAATATTTGTTTTATTCCAATATTCTTCATCTTTATTTCATATTTTTAGAATTAATTTCTATTGGAGTATAGTTAACTTCTAATGTTGCTAGTAGCTGTCCAGGAGAAACTAACACAGCGTTGTAAAGACAACAACACTCTAAAGACAACTCACATTTTCAGTAAGATGTAAGCATGCTTTCTCTCTCCTTGTCTTTAGCTTGAAAGTTTCTTTTTTCTTCAGCTGTCCTTTTTCTGAAAATTTCCAGACGTGTCACATTCCCTTTCCCCTACTTCTAAAAAAATGAAAAGAAAAAAAATCAAGTATATTTGATATACAATTTTATATGTTAAAAATGTACGATAAAGTGATTCACAATTTTTAAAGTCTGTACTCCATTTGTGGTTATCTTAAAATGGTAGACGAGAGCAGTTGTAGACCTCAAACAATGATACATATCAAGAAAATCAAGTGTTTTCTTGTAATACTGTGACTTTGCTTCTTGGGAGCACTTCCAACACTTGGCATTGGCACTTCATATGGGTCCTATGGTATTTTTCAAGGTTTACCATATATGGCACTAAACACAAAAAATACGTGAGAACAATGAGAGATCACTTTTTACTATGATACATAGTTTATTAGAAAGACAAACCGCTTATAGAAAGATGATTAGCATCATACAGCATTTTAAATGAATGCTCACAACTATTCAGTTCAGTGCAATAGTAATAGAAAGTGGTTATAGAATGATTATATTAGTAGAGTACATACAACAGTTAATTTTATGCTATTTGAATTTAAAACAGCATCTTCATATTGCTTTACATTTCTCTCAACTGCAAATTGTGCCAAGTAGGGTCTATAGTGTTTGAATGTGTAAATTTTGATAAAATTTAACTTTTTATATTAGATTTTTGATATTTCATGTAGTAAATGATAAAGTAGACTAGATCTAAATATATTTTATTTATTAAGGACTTATCTAACTTCAACTTATTTTATTTTTTTAAATATTTCTAGGCTATATGGTTCATTTTTGAGGTTTTTTTTTTTTTTCAAATTGTAAAAAATCTCCAAAAATATTTCCAATGTATTGACTAAAAAAAAAAAATCCATATAAGTCTACTCATACTCTTCAAACTCATGTTTTTCATTGGTCAACCGTATTATCCTCTGTTTTTAGTGATAATTTTTGGCTTAAAATATATTTTATCTGATATTAGTGCAGCCACCTCAGTTCTCTTTATTATTTACTTGATTTATCTTTTTCTACATTTTCATGTCAACCTATTCAGTTCATTGAATGTGAAGTATAGCTTTTGTAAATAGTGTATAGTTTAATATATTTTTGCCATTCTGACAATTTCTATCTTTTAACTGGATAAAAGTTATCTTTCTTTTGTATTTTATCCAGTTAAATGATAAAATTGTCATAAAAATATCTTTTATGTATAATTTTTTTCTTGATATTCTTCACTTGGTGAGACATTACTTTTATTCTCTTCTGTAGTTCTTTAGACATAATTTTCCTTAGATTTTTGACTGCATTTAAAATATCTGAAAGTAAAAAATAAATAAATAAATAAAATAAAATATCTGAAAGTATTTTTCTAAGAAGTCCAATATTAGAGCTTTCCTAGATATGGTTTCTTTTAACTATGTTCCCCCTGTATATGTCCCATACACTCCTGTTTCTTAATATGTCTCATAGGCTTTTTTTGTCACAGTTGTTGAAAATTGGGCATTTTAAATAATATAATCTGACAATTCTGGAAATCAGATGCTCCACTATTTCTAGGAATTTTTTAATTATTGCTGTTTGTAGTGGTTTTGTTCATCTGATTACTTTTCTGAAACATTTCTATACTATATTTATTCTTTTTTGTTTGTGACCACTGAAATATCAGCCCATTTAACTTAATGATCAGCTTATGATGTGACAAAGATGTCCTTAAATGCCTGAAACCAATACATTCCCCAGTCTTCCATGAAAAAGTCAGTATGCATGTTTGTTGTTCAGTTGCTAAGATGTGTATGACTGTTTGCGACCCCATGAACTGAAGTACGCCAGGATTCCTTGTCCTTCACTATTTCCTGGAGTTGGCTCAAGTTCATGTCCATTGAGTCAGTGATGCCATCCAGCCATCTCATTTTCTGTTATTCCCTTTTCCTCCTGCCCTCAATATTTCCCATTATCAGGGTCTTTTCCAATGAGTCAGTTCTTCACATCAGATGGTCAAAGTATTGGAACTTCAGCTTCATCATCAATCCTTCCAATGAATATTCAGGATTGATTTCTATTAGGATTGACTGATTTGATCACCTTGATTTTCAAGGGACTCTCAAGAGTCTTCTCCAGTCCCAAAATTTGAAAGCATCAGTTTGGTGCTTGGCCTTCTTTATGGTCCAACTCTCACATCCATAGATGACTACTGGAAAAATGATAACTTTGACTATACGGACTTTTGTCAGCTCAAAAGGCAAAAAGATATGACACCATAAGAAGAAGATACATGTTAGGGCATGGATTTAACATTGATTAATAAATTTAATAATTCCACCTTTGATTTAACTTTCTGTTGTACTTCTGTTCAGAATTAGGCAAGACTGAGAACTTACGGTCTTCTTTGGTCTTTCCTGAGCATACATGCAGTCTCATACCCATGTTCTTATACCATAC
The DNA here is from genome assembly GCF_033118175.1 of Dama dama. Taxonomy (NCBI): domain Eukaryota; kingdom Metazoa; phylum Chordata; class Mammalia; order Artiodactyla; family Cervidae; genus Dama; species Dama dama. The sequence continues at coordinate 9,715,102 of NC_083686.1, read as the reverse complement.
AAGTGCCTTTTGGATTCTTAGGAATGTAACAGAGCTTTTCAAAATCCTCTGTAAAGTTCTCATTTCCAAAATATTCCTCTTAAGCTTCCTGATTAACCTTAGTCTCATTTGTTATCTATTGTGCAGGCAGCTATGACAGTCAACAATTGCCTCTGATTGATTTAGATTAATGCCCCTTTGAAAGGTTGTTTGCACTGGATGAACTCTCAGTAATGTCTAATAAAGACAGCTTTGCAAATAGGGTTTTGCAGAGAACTACTAGATAAGTCTAACAATGTCAATTCTATGGAAATGGGGCTTTAAGGAGCCCCAACAAAATTTTCCCTCTTCTTTGGCTTCAGACTGGTGGTTTTCTCAGTGATTGCAGTCTCTTTACTTTTAAGTTATCCTGGGGGCTTGGAAGAGAAGAAAGGAATCAGGAAAATTAAAGTGTCACAAGCTTACTGTTTTTACTGAGATTCAGTTGTTTGTCTTGAATACATACTTCCTGAATTACCACAAGTCTTTGCTTAATTTCTAGGGTTTTGAAAAGCTGATTTTTACAACTTTGTGCCACTATTCTCTCATTTTATAGAGAAGGCAATGTTTAGAGGTTCTTGCAGGATCTTTTTTTTTTTTTAAGTTCTGCTCCACATGATTTTACACAGTATTTTACATACATAAATATCTAATAAACTTCTTTTATAAAAACAATGTAAATTAAATGCACACAGCATGATACATATGACATAAAACGACAATCATGGCCATAAACTTATATATTTCTGTATGTGATGGCCAATGCATTTGGCATGCAAATTTAGAAGTGTCTATGATAGATATTTTATTTTAAAAACATCTCATTAAACTATCACCAGCTAATTTATCTCAACAGAAAGTAAAGCAAAATATAATAATGGAGAGCACATTAATCTTTCAACCTGGTTGTTTTTGCCAATTTATTTGTTAACTTGTTCATCCCACAGACTTTAACTATGCTGGCATTATGGACACAATTTCCCTAAAGGTGCTGACCCACATATATCTTAAAGTCTTTTGAAGATGATATGTGTATAAAAGTGTAACTTCAGTATTTTGCAATGAATAGACTTCCGTACAAATTGCTTTGAGAATGAAGAGAGCTTGATTAAATCTGTCTTGGTGGGGAAAGATATTTCCATGCTGGTAATTTCATTTAAGGTGAAAATGTTAAGAGTAAATAGGACTCTATCAGAAGAAGCTATGAGTTTTGGAGAGGTATTGTTAGTCCCTCAGCCGTGTCTGACTCTTTGCAATCCCATGGACTGTAGCTCACAAGACTTTTCTGTCCATGAAATTCTCCAGGCAAGAATACTGGAGTGGAATGCCTTTTCCTTTTCCAAGAGATATTCCAGACCCAGGGATCAAACCCAGCTCTCCCACATTGCAGACAGACTCTTTACTGTCTGAAGCAACAGGGAAGCAAGTTTTGGAGAGGACAGAATTAAATACTTAATTGTGAGTTAAGAAGAACCATTTAAGTTACATTTTCGACAAATATGAGTTAAATCAATCAAAGTTCTGGCTTCCAGATAAAGATACGGAGAACTTTCAAAGACTATATACATTATCATTTTTTTCACTTGGTACCCCCTTTTTTCTTGGCATTATCCCTTCCAAGGATCACATGTATTTCACATTATAGAACCAATGTGTTGCTTTACTATACATCATGTATGTGTACATCACTGTTCTCTATTACAATATAACTTCAGTCCCTGTATCCCCACAAGATGAGTAGTGTGTGTGTCATGCATATAGCTCATGTACACCAAGAACTTGGTAATAGGTAAACAAATGGGGTAACTCAATAAAGTCCCACAGCAGCTTCTGGGGTACATTATAAAATTACTGAGTTTGGAATGGGTTTCTCATGCAACCCTCTCAACAACCTCAATTCCAATCACAGTCAAGGATGTTTTGAAAACGATAGTCAGCAATTCCCTGGTAGCTCAGTGGTAAAGAATTTGCCTGCCAATGCAGGAGATGCAGGTTTGATTCCTGGGTTGAGAAGATCCGCTGGAAGAGGAAATGGCAACCCACTCCAGCATTCTTGTCTGGGAAATCCTATGGACAGAGAAGCCTGATGTGTTACAATCCATGGAGTCACAAAGAGTCAAACACAACTTCGTGACTAAGCAACAACAAAATCAATCTTCAGGTGTTAAAGCCAATCAAAGTAGCCTCAACCCATGAAATATGTGTTTTACACATTTTGTTTGCCTAGTCTTTCTTCAAAGTTCAAAACTTTATAATTTGCATAGTCCAGACATCTTAAATTGAAACTCTACCTGAAAAAACCAATTTGGGCTGAAAAATGTACCATCATTTCTTTTTATTCAAGCACTTACATATACCCTAAAACAATTCTTCATTAAATGAGTCATTGATCATTTTGTACTCAATCATAATATTTGATGCTAAACGATAAGTTTGATGTGCCCCATGGCGTTGTTCAGTCACTGAGTCATGTCTGACTCTTTGCAACCCCAGGGACTGCAACACATCAGGCTCCTCTATCCTTCAGTGCCTCCTGGAGTTTCTCAAATTCATGTCCATTGAGTCAGTGATGCTATCTAGCCATCTCATCCTCTGACGCTCCCTTCTCCTTTTGCCTTCAGTGTTTTACAGCATCAGATGTGGCTCATGATTTATTAACAATGGAAGTCACAGTCTAGTTATCAAGCAGGTATTTTGTTTTACAAACACAAAGCTAAAATTAATTGATTAATTTTCAACCCTCATAAGTTAGAGATTTTATGTAAGAGTTAGGCTTGCTTTCTTCTTTTAACAGTTCAGGATACTTGTGAAGTAACAATGATCTCCTGGAGTCAACATTGTTTCCCTTCCATGTCACAGTCCTCACTATCCTCTTCTGTATTTCAAGCACTGAGCACTATGTCAGCTGTAATTCAACGTTATACTATCTCTATTCTTACTGAAAATTTAAGAGGAAAGTAACTTTTCTCACCTGTATCCATATCTAAAGAGGGAAAATTAAAGATGGATGAAGAAAGCCTCATGTTTTCAAGTAAAATGTGGAAAGAAATATTTCTCCTCTGGGGGTGGAAATAATTTCTACATACTTATATGCAAGCAAAATGTCTCTATGTCAATGTATACAAATCAAAGTGTCACTTATAAAGCAAAACATATTAAGTACTATGACTGATGCAGTAGTTGCATCAGAAACAACTTAATAACCTAAATAAAAGACTATAATTTTAGCCAGTGTTATTTTTGAATAACAATAGATTAAGCAGTGCTGCTATGAAATATAGGTGAATAGATGACCTGAGTTTTAAACTTATTTACTGAAAGTAAGTTTATAAAATTTTCTACTAAGTGCAGCAGAAATTAAATGCCCTAAACTGAAACAAGCATTTGGAATATATAAAAATCCATTCAGAGATTCAATTTTTCAGCATGTTGAAGAAACGAGAAAATCCACAGAGCATTAAAGTTTTTACTAAGGGAAATGAATATATGACCTGGAGACTCACCTACATGGTGCCCACAATAAGTGTTAATACATGTCTAAAATGGTTTCTTCTTAGGAACTGCAAACTTAAAGATAGACAAGTCTGAATTGGTTGGGAGTCCGATGGTTGGTGATAATCTTTGTACTCACTGGGCTTCCCGCATGGCTCAGCAGTAAGGAATCCACCTGCAGCGAAGGGGACATGGAGATTTAGGTTTAATCCCTTGATTGGGAAGATCTCCTGGAGAACAGACAAATCAAGTTGACAAGTTTGAGAAGATTCCAAATTTAAATCTATCCATTGCATCATTTACCAAAAATCACCTGTGCTGATGGATTTCATGTGGTCCGTGTCAGGCATGCAAAAATGAATACTGTGAATTAGAAACATTCCCATGGTCTTAGCCATAGACAGCTAAAGGTTTGCTTGATGAATTGGATATATATTTCATCTGTCATACACCTTATAGCTGAGCAACTAAGTAATGGAAGGTGTTGGGGAAAGTTTTCATCTTTTGAAAGAAAATTACTTGCTCATATCAAGTCTGGAAAATCTCTACCTTTACCTCGCTGATGAAAATCACATCCACAATATTAGGCATTTTTCTGTTTGACAGTAGAACCATACAAACTTTTTCAATATTTATCTTCAAGGAAATTTGGAAATAGTTAAATATGTGCACTTCTTACTGTTTTGCTAGTTCAATGAGTTCACCAGAATGAAATTCACCAGAGAAAGTTTATCATTGCACAATTTTGTGTGCTTAAATCATTTCCAAATGTCAAACTAGTAACCTGAGTGTGTACTCAAAACTGAGAAACTGAGCATTGATTTCCGAAAATGTTCTTTGAATTTGTTTTATGAAAATGAACTAATCTTACCATTTGCTTTTGCCAGGTAATGATGATCAAAAGATGAAGAGTTCCAAAAAATGTATTTAACTGCGGTTTAAGGTGGTCAGGAATAAACAAAAAAATATGACCATCTGAGGTACCACAAACCTTAAATATATCTGAAAATTTTACCCTAACTAGTAAATAAACATTTGATCTAGTACTTTACGTAGGCTCTATATTCAGAAACATTTATATGTGAGAAGCATTTTTCCATTACACAAATAAGTAGATATATGTCATTCTCAGATAAATAATTCAACACTGAATTTTGTATGGAACATCTCAATAAAAAATATGAGAACTAACATTGACATAGATGTGAAAGAAAACATGTCACACTTTTAGTTTCAAATCAAAGGATAAATTAACTATTTAAGAAAAAATGCAAAGTAAATATTTCCATTTTCAACATGCATTTTTCCAATGCTGTATTTAATAAAAAGTCTAAAATGTTATACTTGTTTAATATCATATTAGATATTTATGTCATAATTAGGCAAAGGAAACTTTAGTTATATTTTTGAGACTTAATTTTGTTGATCCCTAATTGTTACGCATATAATCTTTCTGTCACTAAATTTGAAAACTATCTATGACTTTAAACAATTCCTAGAATAGTAAACCTAGAATTACCTATAATTAACACTATGCAAGTTTATAGAAAACATTTTTTGAAGATTTTTAAGGGATTGGGGTGCCATCCAAAACAACTTAGTGACAGAAATCCTAAGAAAACACTGAAATTAGTCATTTGCTAAAATACAAGATCAATTCCCCATTTTAAAATATTTTTAGCTACTTATTACCAGAATCATGATAAAAGTATTAATTCTTTAGGTTGTAATCACATCATCTCACTGAGGTTATTTAATTAAATTTGAATTAGAGATGCAAACATAGAGAGCAGGCCGGTGGATACAGCAGGGGAAGAAGAAGGTGGGGCAAACTGAGAGAGGAGCATTGAAACATACACACCACCATGTGTGAAGCAGACGCCTAGGGGGAGCCTGCTACGTCACAGAGAGCTCAGTCAGCCCCATGCTCTGCAAACCCTAGAGGGCTGGGTAGGGGGCAGGGCAGGTTCAAGAGGGAGAGGGTATATGTATACTTAAGGCTCACTGGAATCAAGATTGCTGGGAGAAATATCAATGACCTCAGGCATGCAGATGACACCACCCTTATGGCAGAAAGTGAAGAGGAACTAAAGGGCCTCTTGATGAAAGTGAAAGAGGAGAGTGAAAAAGTTGGCTTAAAGCTCAACATTCAGAAAACTAAGATCATGGCATCTGGTCCCATCACTTCATGGCAAATAGATGGGGAAACAATGGAAACAGTGACAGACTTTATTTTGGGGGGGCTCCAAAAGTACTGCAGATGGTGACTGCAGCCATGAAATTAAAAGACACTTGCTCCTTCAAAGAAAAGTTATGACCAACCTAGATAACATATTAAAAAGCAAAGACATTACTTTGCTAACAAAGGTCTGTCTAATCAAAGCTATGGTTTTTGCAGTAGTCCTGTATGGATGTGAGAGTTGGGCTACAAAGAAAGCTGAGCACTGAACAGCTGATGTTTTGAACTGCAGTGTTGGAGAAGACTCTTGAGAGTCCCTTGGACTGCAAGGAGATCCAACCAGTCCATCCTAAATGAAATCAGTCCTGAATATTCATTGGAAGAACTGGTGCTGAAGTTGAAACTCCAGTACTTTGGTCACCTGATGCGAAGAGCTGACTCACTGGAAAAGACACTGATGCTGGGAAAGATTGAAGGCAGGCAGAGAAGGGGATGACAGAGGATGAGATGGTTTGATGGTATCACCGTCTCGACGGACATGAGTTTGAGCAAGGTCTGGGAGTTGGTGATGGACAGGGAATCCTGACAAGCTGCAGTCCATGGGATCGCAAAGAGTTGGACACAACTGAGTGACTGAACTGAACTGAAGGCTGATTCACATTGTTGTATGGCAGAAACCAACACAATACTGTAAAGCAATTATCCTCCAATTAAAAATAAATTTAAAAAATAAACCAATGTAGAAAACTCTGAAATAATTAATGTCAATAAGGCATGAATGGTGAAATGCTAAGTGTCAGACCAGTGAGTGAAAGTCACTCGGTCATGTCCAACTCTTTGCGATCCCATGGACTCTACAGTCTATGAAATTCTCCAGGCCAAAATACTGGAGTGGTTAGCCTTTCCCTTCTCCAGGGTATCTTCCTGACCCAGGGATCGAACACAGGTCTCTCGCATTGCAGGTGGATTCTTTACCAGTTGAGCCACAACGGAAGCCCAAGAATACTGCAGTGGGTAGCCTATCCCTTCTCTAATGAATCTTCCCCACCCAGGAGTCAAAACAGGGTCTCCTGTTTTGTAGGTAGATTGTTTACCAACTGAGCTGTCAGAGCAGTGGAAGGGAACTAATGGGAGGCTCTAGACTCTAGGCTACTAGAAAGAAAGGCGCACCACAGGGGTGCTGGAGAAGACTCCTGAGAGTCCCTTGGACTGCAAAGAGATCAAACCAGTCAATCCTAAAGGAAATCAACCCGGACTATTCATTGGAAGGACTGATGCTGAAGCTGAAGCTCCAATGCTTTGGCCACCTTATGCAAGAGGCCGACTCATTGGAAAAGACTCTGATGCTGGGAAAGATTGAGGGCTGGAGGAGAAGGGGACGACATTGGATGAGATGGTTAGATGGCATCACCAACTCAATGGACATGAGTTTGAGCAAGCTTCAGGGGATAGTGAAGGACAGGGAAGCTTGGCGTCTCACAGTCCTTGAGACTGCAGAGAGTTAGACATGACTAAATGACTGAAAAACAACAACAAGGATGCCCCATGGCTGAAAAGGGATGTACAAATGAAAGAAAGAAGATGGGAGACTTCATCACCTCTACTTGCCAATTTGTAGAAAGAACAACCTACTCTCACCCACATCCCACTATAGGAGGTGAAAGTTAAACTGTTAGTCACTTAGTCATGTCTATTTGTGACCCCATGGACTGTAGGCTCCTCTGTCCAAGGGATTTCCCAGTCAAGAAGACTGGAGTGAGTTGCCATTCCCTTCTCCAGGGGATCTGCCTGACACAGAGACTGAACCCAGATCACCTGTATTGCAGGAAGATTCCTTACCATCTGAATCACTAGGGAAGCTGAAGGAGGTTTTCCAGGACAAAGAACAACAATTTTAGAAGCTATCATTGAGAGTGAGATGAACACACACCTGATAAGTGATAGTTACCAGTGACAAAAATCCTGCTTCCCCAAGTGCTTCCTGTGCCTGGAATTAGAATGCTGTCTGTCCTCAGACAAAATGAAAACACCTGAGTTATTATAAAACAGATGCCCTAACCTTAAGTGTATCTCAGTAATTGAGTAATATTTGATATTGAGTTGTACTGCTTTTATCTTCTCCTCTGATAGTAAAATGACTAGGAATAATTACATAGGCAGTTATCTGCTAACATTTTAATTACAGCATTATGAGGTTTGCTTAACTGTCTTCACTGGGGGTTCTAAACCTCAAACTTGTAAGTGGAAGCCCACCATATTTAAAGTGAATCTACCCTTCACTATTTCTATGTACCAGGTTCTGAACAGGAAATTTTAAAATTAACTTAAATTAGTTTTCTAGTAAACAGTAAGAGGAGAATAGAAGAGTGATATTTGAGCAATATTTTATGTGAAACCACACAGCACAAAAGTGGGAAAAAGAGAAAAAGAATGTCCAGAACCTAATAGCCAGGGTGAAGGCCAGCTTTAATATCTACAAGCTGGGTGAACTCGCATCTGACATTTAAGTTCTTTGTGAATCAGTTTTCTTCAGAAAATGAGAATAATAACATTAGCTAGCTCTTGAAGTTATCTTAAGCAAAAAATATAACTCAACATATGTAAGTAATTTAAATCAGTGGTTGGCCCAGTATAGACTCTTTATGTGAGTTAATTAAATAAGTTAAATTAAAAATCTCAACCTCTACTAGTTTCATTGCTGGACACAAAGTGTAAAGCAGTAAGTGCAGACATTTGGAGGCCTCTGTGTTTTTCTTGTTTTGTTGGCTTCATTTGGATTTTAGTTTGCTAGATTTTCCTTTTGTTCATTTTGTTGTTGAATTCTTAACATATGGAGAAACTGAAACTCAAAATAAATAACATCAATCAAAGCCAATTTTTTTTTTAATTCTTTCACAGTTTCAAATTAAGACTGTGGTGAAGAGGCAGAAGATATCAATGACTATTGAATATCATATTGACCTATTACTGTTAGAAATATGTAATTATTTACATTTCTGATGGGAAATAAATATCTTGGCAAATGTTTGAAAATGTTTCGCAATGAACTTATGTGTGATGAGGTTGTCTCTTAATTTGTTAGAGATTTCATTTTAAATGTTGGAAGTCTATAAAATATTTTTAAACTATGACTATCATTTTTCCTTTACATTTTTCCTCATTACATATAAATATGTGTGTGTGTATATATATATATATATATATTTAATTGCTTGAAATCTGTTTTTCGTATGAAAACAAGCAGCCAAGATTGTCTCAGAAATTTACTGCTCACATCTTCAACTCTCCTAACTGCCAATGCCAGGATTCTTAAGTCTAATTTGACTATTTAAAAGTTTTGGAGATCTGAATAAGTTATTGAGATTTCAAGTGTCAAGTGCATCTGTGAAATATCCAACAGAGCTAACATTTTAACAAACATGAGCTTTCCACCAAACCTAATGTGTGAGCTTAAGGTAGAAAGAGAATTGCCCATTTCCCCCTCACCTCCACTTGATCAGATAAGAGGTAGGTCACAGTGACTGATATCAGTTTGAACACTACTCAGCCCTTTCAGCAGAGAGGTAATCATAAAAACATCAGTTCATTTTCTCTGTCATTTTCTTCTTCTATCCCAAACAACATTGAATGGAATCAATAAGAGCTGTCGAACATGCAGTTAACAAGTAGAATAGTTACAGGCTACATTAGGCATAGGATGGCGAGTTAGATTTAAACTCTAAAACCTACATTTAATTTTCTCTATAAGAAAAGGGAAATGAACACTGACTTAAGAGGAAAATCAATAATATAATTAACAGGATCTCATTATCTTGTTCTGTTAATTAGTCTAATGCTTCTCAATTATCCTCTGATTTGACTTCTTATTCCCATATTTTGATATTTATAGAAAACGTGATTTGATAGAATTCATTGATATACACTGATAAATCATATTCACAGCTTTTCCTTATCAAACTATACCCATTCCCAATAGAGGACCTTGCACACATTCAGTCATTTGAGAAAGCAGTGATTTTCAGTAGTGCGATTTCCTCTCAATGACATTTTGCTTAAATAAGAAAATCTGTGTGAAGTGGCTTTGTGCCTATGGGTAATTTGTTTGAAGTTTAAAATGTCAAATATTGGCAAGAACTATGGTAATTCTGTAAGTTGGAAAAGTAAAGCAAAATAGGTGTTGACTTTTCATTTCCCAGGGAGGACCTAATATTATTTAGCAATCCCCAATCCTCTGGTCCCCATTTCTTAAATGACACATATGCCAGCTGGTGTGTAGATCACAAAGAATGCAACTATCACAGCACAGGAGGCCTTTTAATCATACTCAAAACTGAAAATAGGAGCCGCATCTATTTTCTCATCTAGTCTTTTATTTAAAGGAAAACCTTAGGAAGAAAACACAAAATTCACTCATTCCTCTGAAAGAAGGAAGCAAATACTGTTTTATTTTAGTGCACCTTCAAGTGACTGTCAAACAGCTGATTGCTATTACAGAAATATGGTATCTAGTTGGAAATATGAATTTCAGGGCCAACTGGTATATTTTTATATGAGTAAGACATTTTAAAAGGATTCTGTGAAACATGACGACTGTGGAATATTAAAATAATTTATGTTTAGTCGGGAGACAAGAAATCTCAAACAGGGTAAGTTAGTTGCCTTCAACTGTCTGAGAGGATGATACACTATTAAAAATAATAGTAATGACAAATAATTTTTAATGTTTCTCCAGAGGGCCAACATGGGGTAGATGTACAGAAATTATAATGAAGATAATTTATAAGAATTAGACTAGTCTAGCAGTAAAATTGCCTTCCTTATGAAAGACAAGTTCTTTACTCCTTGGAGACTCATCCACAACAAGGCCAGAGGGCTAGCCTGGCCCTTACTCACTAACTTCTCTTCAACTAGAGTTGTTCCTCCTGAAGCACAGGAAAGATATGATGTATGGTAACTGCCTTTTTATTCATCTTTATGCTCTCTACCTGCATGCAAAAAAAAAAAGAAGAAGAAGAAGAATTCCTAAATATCTGAAATAAGAGCAAAAGCCAAGTGAAATGCAAGTGTATTAACAGTACATCTCTCCCATATTAAAGAATCATCCTCAGATACAATGAGTGAAAGTGAAAGTCACTCAGTCGTGTCCGACTCTTTGCGACCCCATGGACTATACAGTTCGTGGAATTCTCCAGGCTAGATTACTGGAGTAGGTAGCCTTTCTCTTCTCCAGGGAAACTTCCCAACCCAGGGATCTAACCCAGGTCTCCCACATTGCATGAGGATTCTTTACCAGCTGAGCCACTAGGGAAACCCACCCCAGAAAGGGATCCTAAACTGGATCAGAGTGGATTTGTGTTCCCCAAACTCGTTCCAAGACAAGCTACACGTGAAAGATGGCCAGATATTGTAAAAAGCCAAAAAACAAAAAGTATCCAGTGGTCAATCCAGATTTTGGAAAGAGGTTAAGTGAAGATGAGCATAATTTCTTGACTGCAGACATCATGAGAGCTTCCCTGGTGACTCAGTGATAAAGAATTCTCTTGTGATACAAGAAATTGTCTGCAACGCAGGAGATGTGTGTTTGACCCCTGGCTCAGGGAGATGTCCTGGAGTAGGAAACAAACAAGCCACTCCAGTATTCTTGCCCAAGCGATTCCATAGACAGGGGATCCTGGAAAGGTTATAATCTTTGGGGTTGCTGAGAGTCACAGAGAGATATCACAGAGAGTTGTGTTGCAGGGAACACAACTGGGTGACTGAGCACATTTAATACGTAAAGAAAAATGCAAATCATTAAAATGGAGCTTAGAAAGACAACTTTACTAAATGACTTTTTACTCCCCCCCCGCCCCCCCGCCTTGAGGAACACCTTTAAAAAGTGATCAGATTCTAGTTCCATGCAATGAAATTTGGGAATTAATGAATGAGCTCAAAGGGTAAAGTTTTTCTGACATATGAGGATATATTCAGTCGAACAATGGCTGAATTAATCTCTAACTGCACATAGGGATTGCACTTTAATTTCAGGAGGAAACAAGAGTGAAAGGAACTCAGCTATAACGTCACAAGTCATTTGTCCCTGGAAATGTGTACACAGTCAGAAATCAAGTACAGAATGCAAGATTCAAGTGCCAAGAACACCAGAAATGGTGCCCTATATGACAGAGGCCAAAGATGGAGATTCAAATTTTGGAATGAAGCCATGACACCAGATCCAAAGATAAGGAACAGAGACACAGTGCCAAGAATAGTTGAAAAGAACTGTGTTTTGTTGCCAGTGATGCTACCTTGCAAGGCTGAAGTTATCGAAAGATTGTGGTGGAATGGGCAAGGGTCAGAATCAGAGGGCCTTAATCATAGTCAGTGTAGCCCCAAGTCTAGTATCAGATCACTTTAATGTAAGAAACAAAGCAGGTGTCTATTCTTTAAAACCTGTCTATTTTAGGTCGAGTTGTCTAGGAGACGTACTCTGACATAGAGATCTGTGTGCAGAGAATTTACTGGGGAGTGTTCTCAGGACCCAGGCCTGTGGGGGGAATGAAGAGCATAGTACTGAGATGAGAGAGAAGTTATACCCAAGCCCCTCTTTCTTCTCAGAGATAAACAGAGGCCTCAGCTAATTCTAGAGCCCTCCAAGAACTCAAACATTGACATGGCCCTTCAGAATTTCCCCATCTTCAGCCACAGGGTCAGTCTTTTAGACCAGCTTTTGGAGTGGGCTGCTGTCAGAAAAAGGTGTGACATCGGGAAAGTGGCTGTTTTTGCCTGAGGCTAATTCTTAGAAATCAGTTTAGCTATGACTGTGAACCACCCAGCAACTGGTTAAATGAGTACCTCATTCTGGAAGGAAGTATCTGCCTGGTTCATCAGTGTACCCACTAGACTTGGTCACAGAATGGAAACTAAGTCTCAGGGAAGAAGACTATCCTTTTTTTTTTTTTTCAAGCTGGTTTTTTTTTTTTTTCCATTTATTTTTATTAGTTGGATGCTAATTACAATATTGTAAAGACTATCATTTTAACATTTTTTGACTTTTGAGAGTCCCTTGGACTGCAAGGAGATCCAACCAGTCCATCCTAAAGGAGATCAGTCCTGGGTGTTTATTGAAAAGACTGAAGCTGAAACTAAAATTCCAGTACTTTGGCCACCTCATGCGAAGGGTTGACTCATTGGAAAAGACCCTGATGCTGGGAGGGATTGGGGGCAGGAGGAGAAGGGGACGACAGAAGATGAGATGGCTGGATGGCATCACCGACTCGATGGACATGAGTTTGAGTAAACTCCGAGAGTTGGTGATGGACAGTGAGGCCTGGCGTGCTGCGATCCATGGGATCGTAAAGAGTTGGACATGACTGAGTGACTGAACTGAACTGAACTGAACCATCAAATACAGAGAAGTCGACACAGGTTAAATCTCTTCTTATTCTAAGGAAGAAACTCAAGTTTTCTGTGCTCACTTGTCTCCGCTTCCTTGTTCTAATTTAAAAAGTAAATTTTTCTCCCATCTAATTTATATGATATGCACATAATTTTTCAAAATAAAAAAAATTGAGTCAATGTCAGAAAATTAATACCTTTTCATAAATGTATTACCTGTAGCTATTAGTATAATTACATATACCTTAGGCTATAACTATGAAATTATTACCCAAATATAGCAAGGAGATTTGATGTTCAAAAAGTTAAAAATTAAATAGTTATAAAGTAAAACTGAATTGGTAATAGTCAGATAAAATTATAAATTGATTATAAACACTTAGAAGTATCGGCTTTCCTGGTGGCTGAAAAAGTAAAGAATCTGCTTACAATGCAAGAGCCGCAGGCGAGAGAAGTTTGATCCCTGGGTTGGGACGATGCCCTGGAGGCAAAAATGGCAACCCTCTTCAGTATTCTCGTCTGGAGAATCCCATGGACAGAGAAGCCTGGAGGGCTACAGAACATGGGGTCTCAAAGAGTCGGACACAGCTGAAGCGACCGCCCATATGCAGGTGCAGTGAAGTATAATGGAAGAGTTAATATTGAGAAAACCAGTGGATTAATGCCAAAAGCTATAGGTTCTAGGATCTTTTAATGCATCTTTTTGATGCAATAGCATCTTTTCATGCAGTAACATTGACAAATCAATGTTATTTGGTAAGGTTCAGCTTTTCATCTGAAATTAGCCCAACAACACTTGCATAAGGATCATTGTTGCAGGTTTTATTTTTACAAATTGGTTAATAAAGAACAACGAATATTAATATTAATAAAATTTTTATTGAAGATACTGTGTCCCAGGGTTTTTCATGTATGTTCTCATCAAATATCATTTTAACACTGAGGAAATAGAGAACATAGGTTAAATCTAGAATAATAGTTAAGATGTGAGGTTAAAGTCAGAGCGTCAGGTTCAAGCCTTGGTTCTGTTCTCTTGTTTTGTGATCAAGAGTAAGTGATGTAGATTTCCTGTGTGCAAGTTTCCAACTCTGCGGAATCAAAGTCCTAATGCCATCTACCAGGATTGCTTGGGTATTAAAGGGGGTCATGAGAGCAAATGCCTTGAACAGTGACTGTTAACTATGGGATCAACAAATATTAGTAAACATAAGTTTGAACAAAATGTTACTTGGGAATTCCTTGGCAATCTGGTGGTTAGGACTCTATGTTTTCACTGCTAGGGCTGTGGGTTTAATACTTGGTAAGGAAACTAAGATCCTGTGAGTCATGCAGCACAGCCAAAACAATAGATTAAAAAATAAACAAATAATCAAATAAATAGAAAATGTGGCTTATTTAATGTTACAAGATCATAAAGCTAAAAGATTAAGAAAGTGGAAGCTCAGTTACAGAATCTGCATGCCTAGAACATTCTAAACATCATGCATTATTATTAAATATAAAGGGTTCATGAAGAAGACTAAAGCAAGAAAAGTCTATAACCTTGAAGGCAGATCCCTGACCTCTTAAAATATATTACACTGTGCTGGTAATTGCCATGGGTTCTCCATTTATCCATCCTGAAATCTTAATATATGACCTCACTTTGTGAATCTATATTATGGAAATATTATTAAGACCTATCCTATACTTAAGAATTAGTTAAATGAGAAGCCACATGCAAAGTTCTATTCATAGCTATTGATTAATAAAAGCAATCACTCATTATTATGAGCTGTTTTCTTATTTTGGGCAAGGCATTGGTTCCAGGGCAACAACTGGAAGGCTTTGCGGGTTAGTTTCATGCATGTGTGCTAAGCTGCTTGTCATGTCCAACTCTTCACGACCCCGTGCATTGTAGCCCAACAGGCTCCTCTGTCCATGGGATTTTCCAGGCAAGAATACTGAGGTGCCATGCCCTCCTCTATGGTTGATTATCAAAGAGGAGAGAGAATTGATCATTGTATCTCTTTATGAGTTTGTGCAGGGATTTTTTGTTTGCTTGTTTTTTTCATTGATTCTCACAGCAACAGTGTGAACTAACTCTTTGCCATTTTGGTTGATCAAGGATGGTTAAATAGTCTCATATGGTCCAAATTAATCTAAAACTCCATTGCAGTTAAGGAAATAGTCTGAATAGATTTAAACAGCCTGTGTACACTCACATTTTCAATGAGTGGCAGAAGCATGAACTACGCAGTTTTGACTGTTCCAAATGCATATTCTTTCCATTTTCTTTCAACAACACTCGTAACACCTTCATTTCAGGAAGCATAACAGTTGTGAGCTTTCTTTGTTCCAGATATATCTGAGAGAAACATACAAAGCCTCAACAAAAAATAATTACTGAAAAATAGTCTTTCTTCCAGTTTAAATGTAATAACCTACAATTATTCCATTCCTGTTTTTCTAGCCTCAATGCACTTGAGATTGACACTTTATGCTCACAAGTTAAACTATCATTTGACAGCTTATTGAACATTCAAAGAAAGGCTGAGGCAAAGTCTGAACTTTGCCTTCTCACAACACCTCTCAGAGTACTAAGAAGTGGAAGCTCTGTTGTTTGCTTCCGCTACATCCCCAAACCACTATTCCTGAGATGAGTTGGAATTTCTCAGCCTAAATTGTGCAAGCTACTGTGCTGAACATCATATTGTTTGTGGGAAAATCTCTCACCTTTATGATCTTCATTTCTGCCTAATCGACTAAGACAAGAATAGCATGCTGGGCCTAAGGGGAAAATTTTCCATTGCTACTGAAAAGATAAATGCTAGGAAGCAAAATGAACCAGGCTCATTACAACCTTAAAAAAAAAAAATGAAAAAATGGCAAATTGGTCTTCAGAAATGATATAAGAGCATTGACATTTTTAATACTTTTCCTTTCAATTGTGGCATTTTACATCAAGGTTTTTATAACATGCAATACAAACACTTACAGATGTTTGAAATACTGTGTGATGCTTAATATTTTTAACTATGTCTCCCCTGGAATCTGTACTGTTCAAGAAAGGCAGCTATTTTTTAACCAATGCTGACTAAAAGTGAACAGAATGATCGCATTTAAAGAAGCATGGCAGTCATTTATTTACTTTGTTTTCAATCTGTATAATAATGGCTCTAATGTCACTTGATGAACTGTGAAAATGTCCCAATTTTTAAGAATCGGTAAAGGCAGGCAGCTTATGTGGTGCTTCAAATATCTGATGAGCTGCTAGATGACAGAGCTGAAGGGAAGATTGATTCTTTTTTTTTTTTTTTTCCAGAACCACATACAGTCTACAATAATAAGTCAATTTCTTGCTAGTGACTCATTTAGGGAAGCAATTTCTAAACATATTTTCATTAGCTGCAATGAGCATTCTCAAGGTTTCACATCTTAGGCATCAACTTGATGGGCTGCTAATTCACTAATTGAGATGGGTATTTTATGAGTAGCAAAGCACTGTAGTTACGGATCATCAAGTGTGAATCCTACATAGATAAAATCTATTATTCACAGGAGTCCTATGCACTTGACTTATGCATTTGCAGGAGAGGCTGAACTTAAAACTGAGTGGAGAAAAAGAATCCACATTTAGACTCTAATTTCATAAAGAATATACATAAGGCTGTTGGCTCAGAGCATGACCTAACTGTGATGCTTATAGGTGCCAAAGTGAAAGTGAAAGTGCAGTTGCTCAGTTGTGTTTGACTCTTTGCCACCCCATGGACTGTAGCCTACCAAGCTCCTCTGTCCATGGGATTTTCCAGGCAAGAATACTGGAGTGGGTTGCCATTTCCTTATAGGCACCAAGCCTGACACAAATGTTGAAGGACATCGGCCTTATCTTCTGAGAATGGAATGATATGTGCTCAAGACACTAGGAGTTAATGGTGAGCTTCATATCACTCAAAGATATCTTGAGAACTGGTTCATCAATATAAAAAATAGATGAATATATGTATTAATACATACAATAATGTAGAAAATCTCACATTAAAATATTGGATAGAAGTTGAGAGTCTAAATGATGCATAAAACTCAAAGTTAATCTTAACAGTTATGGTTAACACATCCAGGAAAATGAGTTCAAAACTGTCCACCTCCTACCATCACTTTTCTTCATTTGCAGTGACAACAGAATAGATACTGTAAGAAAATGAACTCTCAAGAGTAAAGTGTTTTGGCTCATATTCCAGTCTGGGCCATTATACTGGTGATTGGGCCTAGATAGAAGTTGGCACCAAAGTTTCTGTAAAATTCCTAGTCCTTTATATTTTCTGTACCCAAGAGAAGCAAAGAGATCTCTCCAGAAAGTGGTAGCACTCCTGTTGGATTCTTTTGACACCATGGTCTGTAGTCCCACCAGGTTCCCCCGTCTATGGAATTCTCCAGGCAAGAATAGTGGAGTGGGTAGCCATGTCCTTCTCCAGGGGATCTTCCTGACCTAGAGATTGAACCCAGGTCTCCTGCACTGCAGGCAGATTCTTTACCATCTGAGCCACCATGAAAGCCCCTAGTAAAAAAAGGAAGAGGACATCAAAAGGAAATATTAGAAATCCCTTAGTAAGTTGCCCTCACTCTGTCCTTGATCTCCATATTGATGCTTCATTGAAGTCTAGTGGAAGAACATTCATTACCTCATGAGACAATCCACTCAAATTTTTGTGGTGGTGGTTTAGTCTCTACATGATGTCCAACTCTTGCGAACCCAATTTTTTTACTCTTGTTTTTTTTTTCTTTTGGCTGTGCCCAATAGCACATGGGATCTTAGTTCCCTGACCGGGGACTAAGCCTGCACCCTCTGCATTGGAAGCTCATAATCTTAACCACTGGACTGTCAGGGAAATCCCTTCCCAACTTCCAGTAGCACTTTAATTCCAAACTTTCTCTCTGCAACCATCATCTATTAGTTATACATCTTCTCTGTAGAGACTCTATCAAAAAAAAAAAGAAGTTAAATATTTCTTTATTAGGATGACTTTCCTAGTATGTACAGAGATCTTTAAGACAGCTTTCTTCTCCAAGTTAAATATCTCCAGTTCTCTCAACTGTTCCTCACAAAACTTTGTGATAATTTGTGTCTATTTTGTCTGCCTTTGTGCCATATTCTGTTCTGATGTTACAGAATTTTGGTTGTTTGCCAAATATTCCACTGTTGTTCATAAAGTCTTGCCTTTAGGATGCAAAATTCATAGCTAAGATCTACTGACCCTATAGTGCAAAGTTACTGCAGGAATGCAGAGAAGATGTTTGTTATTGAAGGATTTTCTGCAACTCTGGTTTGTAGTTTGAAAAAGTAGTAAGTATATGGCAATGATAAAAATAATACCAACAATGATAATAGTATAGACAATGTTTACCAACCATTTATTTTGAGTTTGCACTAGGCAGATTGGGGTTATAGTTAATTAATTTAACTTGCACTATAATTCTATATTTTCCCCATTTTATGAATGCAAAGACTAGGGTTTAGAAAGGTTGACTACCTTTCCAAAGATTAGTCTGTTTTAATTGTCAGAACTGAGATCAGAAAGCAAGTCTATCTGAACCTAAACTATTATTCAGTGTTTCTTCCACTACTCACACACTCACTATTCACATGTACACACTCTCACTGCCCCCCACCCTAAACAGACACATATTTACCCCCAAACAAAATATACCCTTGTTGATCATTTAACTTCTATGAAGGCAGCCTGGTTTCATGAGCACTGCTTCTGTCAATGGAAAGCAAGCAGTGCCTCCAAGTGAGCTATGCTACCAGCTCAGTTTTAACATGGTGCATGACAAAATGAGACCTGTGTTCAGGCCTTTGCAACTCCATGATTTTAGATACAGGATGAACTGGATTTACTGAATTGGTGGTTTTGAATCCTAACTCTACAGTTTATTAACTGTGTTTTTAGGCAAGTTACTTAACACCCATGGAAACACAGTGGCTTTGACTGTCAACTAGGTTATCACAGGTTCATTGATGGAGATTGTCATTAAATGAGAAAAAATAAGACACTATTTGATACAGGGTCAAAACCAGAATTGATTGTTCAATAACTGTGAACTCTGATCTATATTGCTGGTAGACTCTGTCACTTGGCATATTAAAAAAATATGCTTATTTTCTTCTTTGTCTACATAACTTGGTATTGAGGAACCTGAGGCTTTCCTTTCTCCATCAATCTGTGTCTCCTTGCAGAGTCTGCCAAGGATCTGCAGTTGTAGAACCTGACCTCATCTTTCTCCCAGACACACTCACTGTCCAGCTTCACTCAATATGAGCTCAGCTTCTCACCAGCAAGCCTTGTGGTGTATGAGCCCCTATCAAGCAGGTATACATTGGGCTAATCTCAGTATCTATCACCCCAAAATAGTCAGAATTCATTCTGAAGAGGAAGAAAGAGTGGGATCTAGACCGGCTGAAGGAAATAAATGAGGAAATCATGGAGACAAATATTGTTGTGCTGGGAAACCTGGGAGGAGTACATAAGACATTCTTGGAAAGTATGAGGAAAAAAATAGGCACCTACACTATGGATTTTATGAAAGCAATAGTAAGTGAAAGTGAAAGGATTAGTCATTCAGTCATGTCTGACTCTTTGTGACCCCCATCAACTGTAGCCTGACAAGCTCCTCTGTCCATGGGATTCTCCAGGCAAGAATACTGGAGTGGGTTGCCATTTCCTTCTCCAGGGGATCTTGCTGGCCCAGGGATCAAACCCAGGTCTCCCACATTACAAGTAGATTCTTTACTGTCTGAGTGACTAGGAAAAGTTGGGGTGGAAAGGTTGGGGGGAATATGTTACACATTTTGGAAAGAAAGAGAAAAAAATAGAGACACCTACACTGTGATTTTTATTAAAGCAATAGTAAGTGCTAGTCAAATAAACTAAAGTGATAAAGTGTAATTTTGTCTGCTCAGACCCTCAAGGTCACTAAATTTGAATGAGAGCAACTTTACAATGTGTCAGAAATCAAAGAGAAGACCAAATACACATTTATTTTTTTTCCCCCTCATTGTTTCACCATTCTTATCAAACACACTGCACACTGGTACCTGCTCAGTCTTTTATCCAGCTTCCAGCTGGTAGCTGACCTTTTCTTAAGTTATTAAGGACTGCTTGAACATTCTTGAAAAAATCTAGGTCATTTAGATGTGTGGTCTGCTTTTCATGAGAAAAAAATACAGGAAGAGATAAATCTTATAATTTTAAAGATTACAAAATTGCCTTTCCTTACACTCTCAACAAGCTCTATGAACATGTGTCTTTTGAAGTAAAACAGAAATGGAAAACTAAGGAAGACACTGCTTCATTTTATCTCAGTCATTTATCATGTTTATTCAGTATTTACTATTTTTCAGGAATTGTGGTAGGCATCCCAATAAGACGTAGGCAGTTGCAAATATTTCAGAGAGAGGGAGAAAATTTGTTGTTGTTTAGTTGCTAAATCATGTCCAACTCTTTTGTGACCCCATGGACTCTAGCCCACCTGGCTCCTCTGTCCATGGGATTTCCCAGGCAAGAGTACTGGAGCGAGATGTCATTTCCTTCTCCAAAGGATCTTCCCCACCCAGAGATCAAACCCTCCTCTCCTGCATTGTCAGAGTGTTATTTACTACTGAGCCACTTCTGTTGCAATAGATTTTATGATTTTGGTCTTCTCAAGCTGGTTTGAAGAAAAGAAGCTCTCTGAAAATGCTAAAAGGGGCAAAGAGGGAAGATTCACAGACAACTGCCTATGTGAACTAGAATAAAAAATTAAGAATGACTTTGGCTTACAGCATATGGACAATTTTGGAGCTAGCATTATTTCTTATAATTATTACTAAAAGGGTCTATTTTCATATGAGTGTATTTAATTTGCATACTTGGTTGTTTAAAGACCTCTAAGCTTAATGGGGGAGCCTGGTGGGCTGCCGTCTATGGGATTGCACAGGGTCGGACACGACTGGAGCGATTTAGCAGCAGCAGCAGCAAGCTTAACAAGGGCTTCCTTGATAGCTCAGTTGGCAAAGAATCTGCCTGCAATGCAAGAGACCCCAGTTCGATCTCTGGGTTGGGAAGATCCCCTGGAGAAGGGAAAGGCCACCCACTCCAGTACTCTGGCCTGGAGAATTCTGTGAACTATCCATGGGGTTGCAAAGAGTTGGACACGACTGAGCACTTCACTTCCAGCTTAACAATTCCCTTCTTACAAAAATTTCCTTCCAAAAGGCCATTGAAAATATAAACAGTTTGCATTTACCACGTATGTGTGTGTGCTCAGTCCCTCAGTTGTGTCTGACTCTTAGCGGTCTCATAGACTCTAGCTCACTAGGTTCCTCTGACCATGGAATTTCACAGGCGAGAATACTGGTCTGAGTAGTCATTTCCTACTTCTGGAAATTTTCTCAACCCAGGAATCAAATTGCATCCCTTGTGTCTCCTGCATTGGCAGGTGGATTCTTTACCATGGTGCCACCTGGGAAGCTCCTTGCATTTACCATAGTATTTCATTTTTTAAGGCAAAAAATATTGTAAGTTTGGGAAGATAACAATAGACAGGGTGTATAAGAAAACCCCTATCTATTTTTTTTCTATTGCTTCTAACTCTACTACTTCTCAAGTATGAATAAACTCCATCTCTCTAGGAAATAATTTAAGAATTAAAGGATGACTTTAAACTTTTCCAGTGGTGCAAAAATCACATCAACGCAGTGTTATTTCTGATCACCACTAAAAAAAGAATAAGTTGTCATCCCACTCTACAAATCACATCTATTTATGCATCCCTCATACAAATCCAAAAGCATATTCTGTCATCATGTTTTCACTAAATAAGAATGTACCGAACAGCTAAGGGGAAAGACAACTGCTGTCAAAATGGACATTGCATGGTGCTCTGCTTAATGGTACAAGATGGATTTCAAAAGTGTAGACTTCAGTTGGAACTCATTTTTCTTTCAGTTGAAGCCCCTAAGGGGCCATATCAGCATGCAGAAATGATGTTGCTTTCTCCTGTTTACATGTTTTTCACCCACCATTTGGGATCTCTCACTATATAGCATCTAAATTATGAATTACTTAGCTAGCAAAATAAGGTGTTTGTAGTCTTGACTCTGCCCATCACACTGACTGCGTCTCATCTTATTCTTTCCATCACTTTCAAAGCTTGGGACACATGGGCAGAGTCTTAGGATGAGTCAAACCATCTTTTACCTGATGGTCCTTGTGCATGTTGTTTTGTATGTTTGAAATACTCTTCCTCTGGAACCTCATATAGTTGACTTTCATTTTTATTTCCTCATGTTAATTTCACCTCATCTGAAAAAATCTTGACCTTTTGAAGTAGGTCCCAGCTCTTTTCTCTGTCGTGTCTCACTGGTCCGTTGTAGCAGTAATATTTGTGATGGCGATTCCACATGACTGTTGGGGCAACACAAATACCTTGATAACAGTCCACAACACCCACTGTTCTATTCACCTCATTTTCAAGTTGTCATCTCCTTAAACATCCTTATTAAGAATAGAATGCACATTTTTGGTTCTAGAGTTGTAAAAGAAAGCATACAAGTGCTTACTATTTTGTCCTGGATGTTTTGGTTTTGATATCTCTGCCAATATGAAATAGCAACATCAGTCTCCTTTTGTCTCTTAGGACATACTTATTGAGCCATTACCCTTATCCTTTGCTTGAACTCACAAAAAGAAGAGCAAATCATTAAAAACTCACCATCGTGATTTACTTTCCAAGCATTTCTTATGGAGATATTTATGAAAGCACCAACAAATAAATGAACACTCCTTCTTCTAATATTAAATTTAAAAATATATGGCTGATTCATGTCAATGTATGACAAAAACCACTACAATACTGTAAAGTAATTAGCCTCCAACTAATAAAAATAAATGGAAAAAATATCAGTGATATATTGATAACTTTATGGGAAAATACAATACATAATTTAATAAAGTAAAGGTTCAGTGAAAGTCCTGAAGAGGATAAAATTTTGGACAAATAATTGGTTATCATATTCAAACAGTTCTTTTCAAAAAACATCTGAGTATAGGTAGTTAAATAGGTCAGCTGTGCCACTGTGCAGCATGTGGGACCTTATTTCCCTGACCAGGGATTGAACCCAAGTCCTTGGCAGTGAGAGTGCAGTGTCAGAAGCACTGGACGACCAGAATATTTCCTGCAAGTTGTTGTAGAGCACAGAAAGTCATTTACCAATTCATTTTCCTAAATTAGGATAGCTCTGATATCAAAGTTAGTAAAAGATCACACATACATGACTGCAAAGTACACAGTGAAAGTATTAGTCACTCAGTCATATCTGACTCTTTTGCGACCCCGTGAACTGTAGCCTACCAGACTTCTCTGTTCATGGGATTCTCCAGGCAAGAATACTGCAGTGGGTTGCCATTCCCTCCTCCAGTAGATCTTCCTGACCCAGGGACTGAACCTGGGTCTCCTGCATGGCAGGCAGATTCTTTACTATCTGGACCACTAGGGAAGCTCCTCAATTATAAGCAGACATACACAACTACAAGATGTACACAACTACAAGTCAGGCTCAAACCCAGTCACATAAAGGCACCCAAAAGCCAGCAGTAAGTTAGAAAATTATCTTCTATGGGTTTGCTTCTGCATCTGTAAATTCCAGATGGTAATATTTACCAGTCAGAAGTAGCTATAAAAAAATACCTGCAATAAAATTTGCACTCTATAATTGAAAAAGAATTTGACCTGCATTAACTTATGACCTGTGCTTAAGGCTGTGTGTGTAGCAATGTCCACTCAGTCTGGAAAGGCAGGGTTACCTTCAGACAAGACAGCTGACCTTTTCCATTAAATCACCCCTGTGTCCAGATGGGCTGAAAGTGAGAGTTCCTTGACACAAATTTTCATTCTGTTGTTTCCTTTGTTTAAGAGTAAAGGAAGGTAATTATCTTTGATGCATGAAAGTGCATCTGTCAAGGAGGGGAGGGAGTTAGACTTGCACCAGGGCTTATCTTTTTCTAGTTATGCACCTAAAAGTTCTTTGCCCACAAATGTCCTCTTGCTTGCAAAAGCAACCTACAGCATGGCGTGTAAAATTATGTTCTTCTTAACCTGACTTCGTAGTTCATTTCTAAATCAAGCCCAAGCTCATTGTGAAAGGAAAACAGTCAAGGTGAGAGGTTCTGAAAACAAATGTGAATGGTGTCTTTCTTTATCCTCTGGCCTTTCCTGAAGTTGAGATGGTAGTTTTAGGGCTTTTATTATACCACTCATCATCAGGAAGTTCTGGATGCTAAATTATTTTATGAAAGTCCCTGGGTTATATTCCTATGTAATATGTCACTTTAATAGCCTCTCCTAGCTTTCACAAAAGTAGTTTTTAGCATTTGCCTTTTCATTTATTTATTTTCGTGGGAGGGAAGGGAGTGGGTGTAGATTGCATAATAGATGATACATGAACATTATTAAGCACAAAGAAAAGGCAACAAAGGTATTGTTGACAAAGAAAATGCATGCATACATTTATGAAAAACATTGCTGCAAGAGAAATGAATGTTAGGAATTCCCCTCAACTTTCTCTATGGTCTTCTTTTGTTCACAGTGGGAGGACAGAAGGCAAAAAACAACTTTATGGTGTATCAACCATGTTACATGCCAGTCAACTCTCTCGCATTTGATACATATATACATATATATATATTATTTATCTATTTATTCATTCAGTCATTCATTTATTTTGGCTGTACTGGGTTTTCACTGCTGTGTGAACTCTTCTCTAGTTTCAGTGATCAGGGCGACTCTCTAGGTGTGGTGTCCGGGCTTCTCATTGCAGTGGCTTCTCTTGCTGTGAAGCAGGAGTTCTGGAGCGTAGGCTCTATAGCTGTGCTGCACGGCCTTAGCTGCCCCAGGCATGTGGAATATTCCCGGTTCAGTTCAGTTCACTCAGTCGTGTCCGACTCTTTGTGACCCTATGAACCGCAGCACGCCAGGCCTCCCTGTTCATCACCAACTCCCAGAGTCCACCCAAACCCATGTCCATCGAGTCAGTGAAGCCATCCAACCATCTCATCCTCTGTCATCCCCTTCTCCTGCCCTCAATCTTTCCCAGCATCAGGGTCTTTTCAAACAAGTCAGCTCTTTGCATCAAGTGGCCAAAGTATTGGAGTTTCAGGACCAGGAATCAAACCCTTGTCTCCTGCATCAGCAAATGGACTCTTAACCATTGAGCAAATGCAGAGGCCATTACATATATATATATATATATTTTAATATTTATTTATTTATTCATTTTTGGTTGCACTGAGTCTTTGCTACACACACGGGCTTTCTCTACTTGCTGCTCTTCCCCGTGGCGCTGTTGCAGAGGAGAAGCCAATTGTGACTCCATGTTGGAACTTCTTTGATTTGCTTTTAGTTGCTTTTGTTATTATAATCTTACAGAATGGTCTGCCTCAGAGCGGTCTGCCCTTCTGTCTGGCTGCTAAACTAAAGTGCCTTTGTTC
Source organism: Dama dama (assembly GCF_033118175.1). NCBI lineage: Eukaryota > Metazoa > Chordata > Mammalia > Artiodactyla > Cervidae > Dama > Dama dama. Next base: position 9,689,530 of record NC_083686.1, on the reverse strand, counting down.
AGAACCCTGTCCACCTGAAGATGGAAGGAAGGAAGAAATGAACACATCTCCTGCCTGAGGCTTGTCATTCTGGAAGATGCTTTGCAAGATGTATGGCCTTTTTACTTTGTTTCCTCACATCCCCATCTCTGATCTATGAAAGAACCTGGCATCTAGACTACAGTAAGACGGTTATTTTGAGGTGCTAGGCAGCCATCCTCTTGGTCAGCTGGCTCCCCAAATAAAGGCTCTTCCTTGCCTCCATCCGTAGTTTCTCAGACCCATTGGCCTGTCGTGGGTCAAACAGTGCAAGCCTGGACTCGGTAACAGAGCGAGTGTTTCTCTTGTTGCAGAGCATGGGCTCTAGACCTGCAGACATCAGTAGTTGCAGAGTGCAGGTGATGCAGGTTCAATCCCTGCTCTGGGAGGATCCCACGTACCATGGAACAACTAAGCCCACGTGCCACAACTACTGAACCAGCATTCCAGAGTCCATGAGTGGCACTCTTTAGCATTTTAAAAATGTGACTTCTATTAAGCCTTTCAAAAATGCTGTGAAGTTGTGTCATTGTCTGTAGTTACAGATACTTGTATTGTGTCCATGAAAGAGTAAACAGTACACCTATTTGTTGGAGGAGGTCATTGAAGGGATGTGATGGCTAGTGACCCATGAGTCAGATGTGGGCAATCAGAGGCGTCCCACCCCCTCCTCAGCTTTGGAATGTACATTCCACCCACCATTCCCATTGCCAGAGCCTTTTCAGGGATGCAGACTTGGAAAAGTGAACAGTAAGGTATGGGTGAGAGGATCTGAATTGAATACGTGACTGAAGTCAGTTATGAAGAATTAGCTGCTGAGTTGTATCTGACCCTTTGGGACCCCGTGGACTGTAGCCCACCAGTCTCCTCCCTCTTCCAAGGGATTCTCCAGGCAAGAATACTAGAGTGGGTTACCATTTCCTTCTCCAAGGGATCTTCCCAACCCAGGGATTGAACCTGGGTCTACTGCATTGCTGGCAGACTCTTACCTGCCTGAGTCACTGGGGAAGCCCAGGGAAGTCAGTTAAGGCCTCTATATAAATTTTAAGGTTCTCTCGGGCAGGTGTGAGACCTCCTCATCTTGCTGCCGCCTAAGATAAGTCTTATCTTGTATGTAAGTTCCCTTGCTTGTTAAATCGCCACCTACCAGTTTAGAGTGACCTGCCTCTTTGGTGTCTCCTTCCCCTCTGTGTATGACACCAGTCTCAAATATCACCCAGGAAACTCTTGAGGTTGCAACCTAACACAACTTATATTCTCAAATCTGTGCAGTGCTATAATGTACTATTAATCATTTTCTTCGCCTGGGGGCATGGTTCTATCCCACTTCGAGTTCCTGAAGCAATCCTGACAGCTTTAAAAAATCCCTGTAGACTTGCCTTTCCAATTATCTTCCCCTATTGCTATCCAGGAAGCAAGCTTCATTACTGAAATTCCAGGGGGTCCACATACTTCTAGATGGAGACCGCAGGAGACACCAGCACCAGGGTGGTGAGCATTGAAAAAAGTTTAATTCTGATCCAAAGTAAAAACAAAATCCAACAAGGGAATCAAAATTTACCCCCAAACCAGAGTCACGAGAAGCAGATTTTAAATCTAAGATCAGAATTAAAAAAAAAAACAAAGAAAGGTGAATAAGCAAGTAAGAGTGATTGCATAAACACCATAGACTATTATTTAGATCTAATTTTGTCCTTCATAAAGACGATGTAGCTCTCTCAATTTTCAAAGCTTAAAAACTGGAAAGGGTCATTTAGCCTTGACAAATACAGTGAATATGGGGACATCAGCTTGCCCACAGGACTTCAGGTTTTTCCTCACTCCTGTGGTAATACCCCAGCCTTGAATACTAGAATGGAGCCTCAGTTTTCTGACTCATCCATAGATTCCTGTAGGGCACAGATGCCCTTCTCTGTAGCTTTACACTCTACATTAGGATTCTGACAAATACTATCTCAGAGGAGCACAGCAGAAGCCTATCAGCAACATTTGATTTTCAGATTCATATTAATTTTTCCAGCCAGTTCTAAAAATGGATTTAGTTCCACCATCCACTTATCTGAAATTTATTTAAATCAATAGGCCAAAAATATCTTGAAAAATGTCTGAGATATTGTAATACTTGCCCACTTCCCACAAAACGCAACTGGCTGAGGCTGAGTTCTAACTGACCCCTTCATAAAGGGTATGCGTACAAACTCCGTGACATCACTGTCCTTCTCACTCACTTTGCAACAACTTTTCTGCACCACTCATTTGCTCTAGCTGCCTGACCGCTACGAGAATTTGATTTATTGATTCCTCTTTCAGGAGCATACCTTGCCTCTGGCTTTTATGCACACAGACCACTCGGAATCATGCCGTCACCACACCCTGACTTTGAGGACTCTCAAAGTATGCGCACATCTGCTGCTCTATCCCACCTAGTGGACTGGGAATCACTTTATAAACCATTATCTGCAATATGCCAGGTTCGCTGCACCAACTAAGCTTCCTGACACCCTTCAAAATGCTCATTGTGTCTCATCCATGCCATCAACTCCTCTGAATGCTTTCCTTGTCCTTGATCACCTCCGTTTATTTTCACCCTGACTGGCTGGTGTAAAGTCTCACTCTGAGGGTCCTCCTGCAGTCTCTTCTCAACCACAATATCAGAAGATTTAATCTGTTGTCTACTCTTAAAAACAAAACCAAAAAAAAAAAAAATGTACTGATACTCAGACAAAATTATGAAGGTGAGACAGAAATTGCAATTACTACTTCATTGATCCCACATTTTATTAAATTCTTTGACTGGCAGACAGGAAACCCTTTCTTTTGTTCATTTCAGTTCAGTCACTCAGTTGTGTCTGACTCTTTGCGACCTCATGGACTGCAACACACCAGGCCTCCCTGTCCATCACCAACTCCCGAAGTTTACTCAAACTCATGTCCACTGAGTCTGTGATGCCATCGAACTATCTCATCCTCGGTCGTCCCCTTTTCCTCCCGCCTTCAATCTTTCCCAGCATCAGGGTCTTTTCAAATGAGTCAGTTCTTCACATCAGGTGGCCAAAGTACTGGAGTTTCAGCTTCAATATCAGTCCTTCCAATGAACACCCAGGACTGATTTCCTTTAGGATGGACTGGTTGGATCTCCTTGCAGACCAAGGGACTCTCAAGAGTCTTCTCCAACACTGCAGTTCAAAAGCATCAGTTGTTCAGTGCTCAGCTTTCTTTATGGTCCAATTCTCACATCCATACATGACCACTGGAAAAACCATAGCTTTAACTATACGGACCTTTGTTGGCAAAGGTTTTGTTCAAGTCCCCCAATTAAACCCCTTTGAAATTTGTTCTTTTGTTCAAGTCCCCCCGTTATATCCCTTTGAAAATCCTGACAGTCAAACAGAGAGGCAGACATTCAAACACAGAGAAATCATTCATTTGCCAAAGGTATTAAGATATCTGTTCTTCCCTGTTAAAATTAAACTGCAATATGCAACAAATATTAACTATCTAATATAAATAAACTTTTATTTAAGTCAAGTTCATGAGTGATAGCTTATCCAACCCTCAAAATCCCCACATTAATCCTTTCTGACATCTTTCCTAGCACTTATTTTATTAAACAAAATTTTTCTCAAGTTTTCCAATTAATGATGGGAAATGTATATCTCACATAGTAGGTCCTCAGTAAATTCTTGTCCAGAAAATTAATGCCTGTAAACAGGATTACCATGTAATCATACTATATTCAATATCAAGAAGGCTAAATAAATAGCCACATAAGGATTCTGTCTTTTTTTTTTTCCCCCAGATCTGAAACATCCATTCCACAGTTCTTGAAAATACTGGCCATAAATAAGTCGCAGATGCATCTTTGGTCCACCACTGCAAAGTTCCTGGGTAAATATAGTTGTGAATTGACCTAATGTGTGTGCAGTTGATGTATGGGCTTCCCAGATGGTGCTAGTCATAAAGAACACACCTGCCAATGCGGAGACGGAAGAGATGAGGGTTCAATCTCTGGATTGGGAAAATCCCCTAGAGTAGGCGATGGCAACCCACTCCAGTATTCTTGCCTGGAAAAATTCCATGGACAGAGGAGCCTGGCAGGCTATAGTCCATGGGGCCACAAAGAGTTGAAAATGGTTGAGTACCAACTTTCCTTATGTGTAGCTGAGGTGTCAGGTTGGAGATGGGTTATCATTCATGAAGATCGAACATATACCCTAAATCAATAATTACTACATACTTCTTTTATAGGATGAATATATATTCTGCTCAGTAACTAAAAGTGGAAGTAAAAATGACCTCTCTATCACTCACTATTCACCTAATCAAATAATGTACACTCCCTATAAGACCAGTTTAGTGTCTGTGGGTTTAGTGAGCTCAGTTCTTATAGGGGAAATATTTTCATCTGGTAACACTGTAGAAGCCCTATTGAACTTTAAGATATGGCCATCACTTGATTATTCTAGGCTCCTCACGCCAAAAGACTAATATGCAAGGGAGGGTCCCATCATACAGCTAGGAGTAATGGGCCCCAATTATGAAGATGTTGACTTTCTCCAACATCCTGACAAATGAAAGAATATATCATAGTTGGCACTCCAGCAATAGAGGCATTCTTATGATCAGTTGTAATGATAAATGGCCAAAGTCTGAAATAGGCATTGATTGAATTGAAAATCTCTCAATTGTGTCTGACTCTTTGCAACCCCATGGACTATACAGTCCATGGATTTCTCCAGGCCAGAATACTGGAGTGGGTAGCCTTTCCCTTCAGGGGAATCTTCCCAACCCAGGAATCAAACTCAGGTTTCCTGCTTTGTAGGCATATTCTTTACCAGCTGAACCAAAAGGGAAGCCCAAGAATACTGGAGTGGGTAGCTTATCCCTTCTCCAGCAGATCTTCCTGACCCAGGAATCAAGCCAGGGTCTCCTGCATTGAAGGCAGATTCTTTACCAACTGAGCTATAAGGGAAGCATGATAGCCAAGAATTCAACCTCCTCAAGGTTCAAGGTCTACATTGCCCCACGAAGCCAGTCACCCAGAACAACAGAGGTACTCACTGAGCTGGTAGAATATATGGCAGAGGAAATAAAGGATGGGCATCAGTTACAATCTCAAGATCAACATCAGCATCAAGACCCTTCGTTTGTCCTTCTACCCTCCACTCTTATAATTTCCCATGATAGCATACCAATCAGAATCCTGGAGATGCTAATTTACATGTGAGATAAATTTACTGTAAGAAGCAAATGAATATGAGCGCTACAATACCTATGTATGCCTAGTTTCTAGGGAAGCAAAACACCTTTTGGGGGGCACGGGGATTGAGGACTGATATCATTGCAGTAATATCTGAGTTTTATTTAACATTGTGTGGAAAAATAAAGGAGCAGGAGCAGCGTAACAATAATCTTACAGGTCTCCAGGTTTCTTGGTGTCCTGAAATTCCAAACTGAACTCTTACTTAGAAAGAACTAAATAATGAGTCTTGCTTAGCCTAAAAAAAGGACATGACTCGTGAATTTTGGCATTTGCTAAATGAGCTCTTCCTCAATTTCTTCATCAATAAAATAATAAATTGGATTTATAAAATCTCTAAAAATCTTACCAGTGCTATATTTTTATAATTCTAATAAAATCACCAAGAATTGGAGGTTGCTCTAAGATCTGAAGAAGAAAATAGATTATATATGTCTCTATATGCCTTGTCAAATCAGCTTTTATATTAGTTGCTATTTATTAAGTTTGTGACAGTGAATGATTCCAAAGAATCACTGAATCTGTTTCATATTTGCTTCTAAACCATCCAACAAGATTATTTTGCTACTAAAACCCTTATGCTCTCTAATTATTACAGGTAGATTATTTGCTATAGTCTTACCACCTTCCCCTAAGCCCTATCATTTGTAAATCAGTCACTGTCTACTTTTTTTCAAATGTATTTTTGGATAAATTAAAGTTGGAAACAATCAATTCTATATTATTATAAGTGAAAGATGTCAACACGTTTTTTTTTTCTTGTGGATCAGTAACATCTGTGATACAAAGTGTGATGATTTTGCCATCAAAATGACAGCTAGTTGGCAATGAATGACATTACTGTCATGTCATTTAGACAAGAAATGGTCCATTTTGTCAAACTGAAAGAAGAGAATGGTGACCCCTTGATGCCCATCACATGGGTATCATTTTCTGTTCAAACTGCCATTTATTTCAGATCTTCTCTCTTTCCAGGAGCGTGGAAAAAGTTATAGTTGACCACCATCCCTCACGTGCATGCATGCCACATTGCTTCAGTCACGTCCGACTCTGCAACCCCGTGGACTATAGCCCACCAGGCTCCTCTGTTCATGGAATTTCCCAGGCAAGAATACTGGAGTGGGTTACCATGCCCTCTTCTAGGGATCTTCCCAACCCAGGGATCAAACCTCTGCCTCCTGCAGCTCCGGCACTGCAGATGGACTCCTTACCGCTGAGCCACCGGGGAAGCCCATCCCCCACATAGCAGGTTGATCTGGGGAGGGGGAAACCTGACTTTAGATAGCTCTCCTGCTCCTGTAGAATTTGCTCAGACATCTTGAAAATGTCATTCAAACGGAAGTTGGGTGTTCCAACTCTGCCAAAACAAAGGCTCCAAATTTAGGTTTTCCCTCCTTGTAACACCAACTGCTGCCTGCAGTTGTTTTGGCTTTGAACATCTTTGGCCTCACGTGCTTGACTTCATCTATAGTAGCACAATGTGCTTGGTGGAAGAATTGTCATTCTTGCTTCCAACAGTGACCCTTTTCTCAGGCATGCATTTAAGCTCCAATTACTCTGAGCCATCACCCCTCCATAAATAGTTCTTACCCCTTTGCTCACTCTCCACCTCCAGTTATTTCAAAAGTTGTACCACAGGATTATGCCCTGAGCTGCACTATCTAGATGGGGTTACATATGAAGCACACTGTTATTTCTTTCCATTTGTTGAAGACCTTGGCTACTGTCTCCATCATCTTTTACCCCACTACTATGTGTATCACAATTTGGACTTGCTGATACACAAATAGATAATTCATACATCCCCAGGCTTCTCAATGTTTTTACCTTTTTCATTTTTTTTTTTTTCCTGCTTCTACTATCTCACATGGATCTATCTCACAACTAGAGCTTACACCATGAATAAGGGCACTCTCTCATACCGTAATTTCACAGTTCTCACTCTACCATCCCAGTTCACCTATTTCACAATGCCCATCATGGCAATTTTTTACCTCTTCAAATACATGAACTCTAATCCTTTCTTTGAGTAAAGCAAGGCTGTGATCCATGTGATCAATTTGGTTAGTTTCTGTGGTTGTGGTTTTCATTCTGTCTTCAGATGGATAAGGATAAGAAGCTTGCGGAAGCTTCCTGATGGGGGGGACTGGCTGTGGGGGGGAATCTGGGTCTTGTTCTGATGGGTGAGGCCATGCTCAGTAAATCTTTAATCCAATTTTCTACTGGTAAGTGGGGCTCTGTTCCCTCCACGTTGCTTGGCCTGAGGCCAAACTATGGTGGGGTAATGGTGGTAACCTCCTTCAGAAGAGCACTGCTGTATTTAGGGACCCTGGCCCTGTGGCAAGCCACTGTCAACCCACACCTCTGCCCAAGATTCCTGGACACTCACAGGCAAGTCTGGCTCAGTATCTTGTCTAACTCAATGAAACTCAAGTTCAGTTCAGTTCAGTCAGTCACTCAGTCGTGTCCAACTCTTTGCGACCCCATGAACTGCAGCCCACCAGGCCTCCCTGTCCATCATCAACTTCCGGAGTCCATCCAAACCCATGTCCACTGAGTTGGTGATGCCATCCAACCATCTCATCCTCTGTCATCCCCTTCTCCTCCTGCCCTCAATCTTTCCCTGTTAGTCCTTGTCTAAATCAATGAAACTATGGGAAAGATTGAAGGCAGGAGGAGAAGGGAACACAGAGGATGAGATGGTTGGATGGCATCACCGACTTGATGAGCATGAGTTTGAGCAAGGTCTGGAAGTTGAGGACTGACAGGGAAGTCTGGTATGCTGCAGTTCATGGGGTCTCAAAGAACCAGATGTGACTGAGCTACTGAAGTGAACTCAACCATTTCTTTACTATAAATCAATTCCTCCTTCTTTCTTTCCCTCCCTAGCCAGTATACATTTTAGTGTAATTAACTCTTTACAGATTTCCTCTGTTTCTTTTCCCTCTTCTTCTTTTATAAATTAAAGGAGCTAACTTTCCTCATCCAAGACTTCTCACCATGTCACATGTCATGATTCTTTTGATTATCCTCAGATAGTACATTTTTTAAGGCTTTTTTCCAACTATATGATCATGGATACATTTTTTAATGTATATGAGCTTGATTTCCTTGCATTCACAAACTGGCAATCATGTTATTCTTTAGTATTCCTATGAAAATTAAAGAAACTAAATGAAAAAGAAATGGCATGGAAATAGATATGTCAGTTCCCATTTTGAGTATAAAAAAATGTTTATTAAATACTTCAGATTTCTATATTTGTGTGACCATGTTTCTGGACTTTCTTTTGCTTTCCTTTTGCTTTGGCTTTTCATTCTTTGCTTTTGCCTTGAAATTCTAAATCTTGAGTCATATCGTAGGCTTTGATGGTTAGTTATGCATGTCAACTTGACTAGGCTACAGTGCCAAGTTGTTTGGCCAAGCATCAGTCTAAATGTGGCTATGATTTTCTTTGAAGGTACCTAACATCTAAATCAATAGACTGAGATTATAGAGGATTTGCTTACAAAAAGTGGGTGGGCCTCTTCCAAATAACTGAAGATCTTAAAAAACAAAGACAGACTTCCTAAAGAAGTCTGGCTCAGTGAGGCTGAAACATAGAGAACAAACTTGAGTTTTCAACCTGCTGACCTGCCCTGTGAATTTGAGATTTGTCTGCCCCTAGAATTGCATAAGTCAGTGTTGTTTTTGTGTTTTAAGTGAAGAATAAGTGCTTTACAATGTTGTGTTGATTGTTGATTTCTGCCATACATCATGAATCAGTCATAACTATATATATACATGCATATATATATATATGTATATACATCTCCCCTCCCTCTTGAGCCTCCCTCCCATCTCCCCCTCATCCTTCCCCACCCCCAGGCCATCACAGAGTTCCAGATTGGACTCCCTGTGTTATGTAGCAGCCAAGCGCTACTAGTGGTAAAGAATCTGCCTGCCAATGCAGGAGATGCAAGAGATGCAGCTTCAATCCCTGGGTCGGGAAGATACCTTGGAGTAAGAAATGACAACCCACTCCAGTATTCTTGCCTGGACTATTTCATGGACAGGGTAGCCTGGCAGGCTACAGTCCATGGGGCCGCAAAGAGTCGGACATGGTTGAGTGACTGACACTCCCACTAGGTATCACTTTACACAAGATAGTGTATATTTGTCATTGCTACTTACCCAGCTCGACCCACTCTCATTCCTCCCCATGTCCAAAAGTCTGTTCTCCATGTCTCTGTCTCCATTCCTTCCTTGCAAATAGGTTCATCAGTACCATTTCTCTAGATTCCATATATATGCTTTAATATACTGAATCAATGTCCTAAAATCAATCTCTTTCTTGTTTTTCTCTCCTTCTCTCTTTTTCTATATCTATCTCTATCTATGTATTTTATGTTCTCTGGAGAAACTAGACTAATTCTCAAAGGCAAAAGATATAACAGGACCTGAGCTTGATTTCCTTCAGGACGTGAAGGCCAGGAGAGTCTGTCTTATCAGGTTACTGGTCCTAGTATAAAAAGCATAGCATATTCCAAGGTCGGTCTGATGGTGGAGCAGAGGTTTTTGATATTCTCAGACTGGCAGTGAGACAGCATACAGTAAGTGAACTGAGCTATCAAAATGTTACAAACATATCGGTAAGGAAAAGGAAGAATGACTAACAAAGAAGTGAGTATTAAGATGCATAATTCAGCTAGAAAAGAGAAGAGATTGATGATTACAAAATATTATAGTAGAGAAGTCTAGAATGATTGGCAAAAATATCCCTGTAAAGGTGAGACTCAGTAGGACCATATCTGTATATTTCATCAGATTTTCAATCAGCTTTTGTTTAAGACAGCACCAAAATTTCCTAAAATCTAATTAGTTTGAAAATTAATGACATTGCCATAAATTATATATTGCAATTCATTGTAATAGCTAGTTTATTGGTTTCCTATAATAGTTCATTAAAAATTGCATTACATTCCTTGATCTGTTAATATCAGGGTCAAGTTTATATGTATATTTTATCTAAGGAAAATTCCAATTCTGTTGCAGCCAAGAAAATAATAAAAATTTAATTAAAGTCTCAGAAGTTTTCAAATAACTTTTAGACAGATAATATTATACTATTTTAAGCAATAACAAGGCAAATGATTTGGGGTTCTGAATTTGAGTATCTGCAAAGACAATTAATAGCATATGCAAAAAAAAAAAAAAATGAAGACAGTTTTCTCAGAGGAAAAGCTGCTCAGTATTTAAAATGAAGAAATCCTCACAACTGTCCTTGAATTAAGATATTTTTCTACTGAGCCCTGGATACAGTCAAGCTTAGAAATAAGAAATCTTGTTTGTAGGAAATAGCAAAACAAAGTGTTAAAATATTAAATATGCATAAATACTGCAGAACCTCACTTCTAAATGTATTTACATGTTATTGTATTATAGCTGAACATTTATACTGAAATCTTTTCTCTCAAACTTCATTAACAAAAATTGCTGCTCTGCTTTGAGGATACAATGTGATTATAGATGTGAAGTCATTATGTAAGTTATAAAGTTTGGATGATGGCAGCGAAATAAAGAGGGAAAAGAAAATATTGAAAGGTAAATGGATCCCAATAAACATTTTAAAGAACACATTAACAGTAAATTTACAGGATAAACATGCCAAAATGAACTTGAATACATCAAGTGTGGGAGAGAGTATATAGGGAACGTGTTACTCATATTCACTGCTGGTGAGTCTAAATCCATACAAATAACAGCAAGGCTTTTATTTTGACCCAATAATACTGTCTCTTAGTGTCTGCTTAGGGATATAGTCACATCTCTGCAAGAGTCACATGCAAAGGTATTCATTTAGGTATGATGATAAGTATGCAAAAACTGGAAACAATGTAAGATTCTGTCACTGGGGAAATAGCTAAATAAACTGTATTCTATCAAGAGCATATATGTTTGGAATAAAGTAGCACTTTCAAATGATGAGGTAGGTTTACATACACAGACATGCATAAATCTCTGAAAATAATTTCTAGGAAAAACTAAAAGTGATAAAGGTGCCCAGTTATAAATACATACAATATGCATACATATGTATATAGATAAACTATAATAGCAATACTATCTCAGTCAGTTCTGGATGCTATAACAAATTGTCATAAACCAGATAGCTTAAATAACAAATACTTGTTTCTCACAATTCTGGAGGCTAGAAGTCCAAGATTAAGATTTGTATATGATTTTTCCTGGTTCTTGGGTTCTTATCGTGTCCTCACATAGCAGAAGGAACAAGAGCACTCTCTGGGGTCTCTTTTAGACAGGCCACGAGGACCCCACTCTCATGACCTAATCACCTCCTGATGCCAATACATTGGAAAGTTAAGATTTCAACACATGAATTTTGAGGGGAGGGGATACACAAGCATTTAGTCCACAATAAATACCTGTATTTCTAACACACACTTGCACACGCGAGTGTGTTTGTGTGTATGTATATGTGTTTGCAATAATGAGGTAGAGTGATTGCTAATAATGGTTATCTCTGAGGTTAGAGATTGTATTAATATTTTTAACACACATCCAGAGTCTGAGAAGCAAGACAGGGTCAAGGTGATCATGGTAGGTTGGGTTCTTTGGAAGTATATACTGAAACAGAATTTGGGCTCCAAAGTTTGGAGAAATTTCAACCAACACATCAAGGTGTTCTGCAGTGTGGTTGACACCTCTGAATCATCCTGTCTTGGGCTGTATTCCTGGGGCCATCCTCAGTCACTGGACACGGGTGAACTTAACAAAGCATGTGACCTCAGCTGAGCCAGCTCTTAATAGAGAATTTAACCTTAATGTTTGTAGTTTTTTAAAGGCGAATGCTTTCATATGGTGTAAGCAGTAAGAAAATACAATAGCATTTTCAAAATCAACATATGGATAATAATATGTATGTGTATGGCCTAATAAAAATTACTGTTGTGACAGTAAACTATCACAAACTATTGTGATAGCAATAGCTATCTCTGTAGACTGGAAAACTGCAAGTGATTTTAATTTTTTCATTGTGCATTTTAGTGCTCATAAAACAGCATTCAACTAATGCAATAATATTATCAGAAAAACAATGTTTTCTAGGTTTTTTTGTCTGCTTGTGTGAAAAACATCTAGACAAAGTGAGCAGCAATCTAAGAAGAAGTACAAGTGGTACAGTGTGGAGGTCTGGATAAGCAAGGAACTTCTGACCAAGTTCAATCTGGGGAGGTCTCCGCAAGCAGGTGGCCAATACGAAGTAGGTGTGGCAGCTACGAGGCATCAGCATGGTACTTAGAGACGGCACTCAGTACTGAAAGGGAAAATAAGTGTCTAATTTGAGCCGGGGATGTCCCCGTTCTATTATCATTGTGAAGTAGACAGAGCTTGGTCCTAGGAGCAAGGGAAGAAGTACAGCCTAGCTGCTCACCTAAACACAGGGACACTCAATAGGGCTTTTTTGCCCACTCGTCCTTCACTCCGCACCACCCAAGGACACACGTGCAAAGTTAAAAATCTGATAGACTTTAGCATAAGAAAATAAAGGAAAACTTTTCTACATGGAAGAAAACAATATCTTTATATCGGGGGAGCACATTTGTATTGACCTTATCTGTAAATGGCTCAGTCCGCTCTTTGCTTTTAACCTAGAGGTTCACAATTCCGGTAACTGAAATCTGTGCAGAATGCTACAGAGGCAAGGAAAGACTTGTTGTCGTCCAGTCTCTCAGTCACGTCCGACTCTGTGTGACCCCATGGACTGCAGCACTCCAGGCTTCCCCGTCCTTCACCATCTCCTGGAGTTTACATAAACTCATGTCCATTGATTCAATGATGCCATCCAATTGTCTCATCCTCTGTCATCTCCTTCTCCTCCTTTCTCAGCATTAGGATCTTTTTCAATGAGTCAGCTCTTTGCATCATGTGGCCAAAATATCGGAGCTTCAGTTTCAACCCAATGAGTATTCAGGGTTGGTTTCCTTTAAGATTGACTGGTTTGCTCCCCTTGCTGTCCAAGGGACTCTCAGGAGTCTTCTCCAGCACCACAGTCCGAAAGCATCAGTTCTTTGGTGCTCAGCTCTCTTTATGGTCCAGCTCTCATACTCACACATCACTACTGGAAAAACCACAGCTTTGACTATAGGGACTTTTGTTGGCAAAGTGGTATCTCTGCTTTTTAATATGCTGTCTAGGCTTGTCATAGCTTTTCTTCAAAGGAGCAACTGTCTTTTAATATCACAGATGCAGTCACTGTCCACAGTGGTTTTGGAGCTCGAAACAAGAAAATTTGTCACTGTTTCCATTTTTCCCCACCTATTTCCATGAAGTTATGAGACCAGATGCCCTGATCTTAGGTTTTTGAATGCTGAGTTTTAAAACTGCCTGTATTCAATTCATAAATTGAAATATAGTATTTTAAGATGTGTTTCCACAAAATTGATTAACAGATTCCATGAAATCCCTATCAAAACTAAGTCAGCCTCTTTTGAATAAATAAACAAGCTAAGTCTCAAATCAATCTCAAGAAAGAAAAAAATGTTGGTGGATTTTTACTTCTTGATTTTAATACTTACTATGAAATCCTAGTAACTCAAAACAATGTGGTATTACCTTCAGGATAGATAATAGGTGAACAGAACAGCACAGGGAATTCTGATTGACCCACACATACACAGTCCACTGATTCTGACAAGCTACTATTTCAATAGGAAAGAGAAAACTACGGTTAAGCAAATGCTTCTGGAACAAGAACATATCTGCATTAAAATAAAAGAAAGAAAGAGAAACAAAAAACCTCAAATTCTATGCAACATGATTCAGAAAATAATAATTCAAAATGGATTATTGACCTGACCTAAAACCATAGTCAAAAATCGTCTAGAATAAAAAATAGGAAAATATATTTGTAATATTGCAGTGGGCAAGGATTTGGGGACAGATCAAAAAAAGCACTAAATATAAAAAGAAAAAGAAAAAAGAATGTTATGTTAAACTTCATCAGAATTATAAATTTATTTTTCTTTTGAAATTTTACAAATGATAGGCAAATGTGACTTGGAAAATATTCTCATCATGTGTTTCCCTTCAAGTGATCAATAAAAATATAAATAATTGTAATAAAGAGTCTGAATCCATTTTTAATGTTTGACTGCTGAAAGTTTTAAACCCTCCCCGACTCTCTTCCTTGGCTGCAACCCCACTATAGGACATGCTGATCAGAAAGCCCAGATACTTCTCCCTTGGTACTTGCAGGCAGTTCGTTGTGCAAGGACATCATCAGCCCAGTCCCACCTTCTCACCACCGTAAAACCCAAGCCAGTCTCCTTATCTTGCCCTCTCAAGACATTTTGGGTCCTGCCCTGTCCTATTTAAAGAGCCTCTATTTTTCATAAGTCTTTTCAGACACTGTGAATACATGTGTGGTATCACCAAACCAAATTTTCTGTCTGGCCCATCCTCAACTATAAAGTATGACTACTTAAACTGATGGCGGGGGGTGGGGGTGATGGAGGAGGCAAAACATTTGAAATAGACACTTCTCAAAAGAGTGACAGATGTAAAGATGTTAAATGTCTTGAGTCATCAGGGAAATGTCAATTTAAAGCCTTTATAAAAGAACTCCACATACTCACCTGAATGGCTGAGATATGAAAAGATCAATAATAGCAGATGATAATAAGGAGGTTAAAAAAAAGAAAACTAGAATACTGATGAATTGCTGGTCAGAGTTAAAATTTTATAACCACTTTGGGAATCCATTTGTCAATTTCCTAGATCATTTTCCAAAGATCTATCCTATGACCTCAAAATATCATTGCCAAGTATTTACACAAAAGAATATGACACCTAAGATCAGAAAGTATATTTATATGAATTTTTTTACAGTTACCTTATTTATAAAGCTCTCAGATTAAAAAAAAATTATAAACATGTTTGTATATTCATATGATTAAATATTGTTAACCAATAGATAAGAACAACTCTCCACACATGCAAAAACATAGGATAATCTCAAAGAAAAACATTACATTTGGAAACTAAGTTAGACAAAGATAAGATACACTCTGAAATTTATGGTAAGTCCCTATAGAAGTGTCACAATAGAAATTCCTATATTTCTTGAGCAAAACCATGCTCTATACTTTAAAGAAAGGCATATATTTTGATAAACAGTCCTTAGAATGCTAGTGGGTCCTTGTAGAGATGGAAGGCATGATTACAGCATACCAAGTGATGATGCATTCAGAACTGCCCATCAGGAGTTTTGTCCTATCACACCCACAAGTCAAAATGTGTGGCTCAGTACCATCCTATACTATATAAGTATGTAAGAAATAGTGTAAGATCAGACCCCAAGTATCACTGGAGGTGATACTGCAAGTTTCATTAACATGCTGTCACGTTCATTTGGTATACCTAATGAACAACATAAGTTACCAGAACAGTCTTTCTATACACAGCTGCATAGGGAGCTGATAAAGGAGAAAAAGTGAAGACTTGCTAGGACGTAGGTCAATTCATTAAGTATGTGCCTAAAATGCACAGAATTCCATTACATCCATACCTAGACTTGGACCTTAAAAAATGGGCCAAAGAACTAAACAGACATTTCTCCAAAGAAGACATACAGATGGCTAACAAACACATGAAAAGATGCTCAACATCACTCATCATCAGAGAAATGCAAATCAAAACCACAATGAGGTGCCATTACACACCAGTCAGGATGGCTGCTATCCAAAAGTCTACAAGCAATAAATGCTGGAGAGGGTGTGGAGAAAAGGGAACCCTCTTACACTGTTGGTGGGAATGCAAACTAGTACAGCCACTATGGAAAACAGTGTGGAGATTTCTTAAAAAACTGGAAATAGAACTGCCATATGACCCAGCAACCCCACTCCTGGGCATACACACTGAGGAAACCAGATCTGAAAGAGACACGTGCACCCCAATGTTCATCGCAGCTCTGTTTACAATTGCCAGGACATGGAAGCAACCTAGATGCCCATCAGCAGACGAATGGATAAGTAAGCTGTGGTACATATACACCATGGAATAGTACTCAGCCATTAAAAAGAATTCATTTGAATCAGTTCTAATGAGATGGATGAAACTGGAGCCCATTATACAGAGTGAAGTAAGCCAGAAAGATAAATAACATTACAGCATACTAACACATATATATGGAATTTAGAAAGATGGTAAGGATAACCTTGTATGTGAGATAGCAAAAGAGACACAGATATATAGAACAGTCTTTTGGACTCTGTAGGAGAGGGCGAGGGTGGGATGATACGGGAGAATGGCATTGAAACATGGAAATTATCATATGTGAAACGAATCGCCTGTCCAGGTTTGATGCATGATACAGAGCGCTCGGGACTGGTGCACTGAGATGACCCAGAAGGATGGGATGGGAGGGAGGTGGGCGGGGGGATCAGGATGTGGAACACATGTACACCCATGGCAGATTCATGTCAATGTATGGCAAAACGAATACAATATTGTAAAGTAAAAAATAAATAAATAAAACAAACAAACAAACAAACAAAGTGGAGAGAGGACACAGCAAGTGTTTCATGCAACTAGAAGCTACAACTTCCAAAGTATATTTTGGATTCTTTGTTTCTAGGGTCCAAAAGGTAAGAATAGGGGCCATTGTCTGTGAATAGACATGTGCAGAAAGTCTGGGCTGAGATGAGTATTATAATCAAGTACTTAGGCACATCTAGGAATGACAGTTTGTATGACCCTGCCAAATAACCACTGAGATTAGCAAAGAGGAGAGCTTAGGGCAAGGGTAATGTATGCAAGTGGAAGAAATTGATGAATATCAGTTGCAGCCCAAGTCAATTAAATAACATGTAAAGGTCAGTACTGGGTCCCACTAACCTTCCAAGTTTGTCTCTTCTCAGAAAGCAAGACCAACAGGAACACTGAAGGAGCTTTTCCCCAAATATTTATGAAGCCATGGTGGATACACATAGCACAAGGAGTGGGCTGCAACAGACTCAGTAGAGCCTGGACCTATACAGCTTAGACTGTTTGGATCACTCTTCAAAACTACAGTCTGCTCAGGGTGGGATGGTCCAGGCAATTTGATCAAGACTCTGGAGCAATAACGTACCATTGTCTGCCCAAGCCAGGATTCTTCTAACCGGCAATTTTGTCTGGAGCTCCCTGTTGATCTAGCAGATTATCAGACCTACATCTCAGCCTAACTTCTTTCTATCTATTTTAATAGATGCTAATCTCCAAAATGCCAAAGAATGCTCAAACTACCACACAATTGCACTCATCTCACACGCTAGTAAAGTAATGCTCAAAATTCTCCAAACCAGACTTCAGCAATACGTGAACCATGAACTTCCAGATGTTCAAGCTGATTTTAGAAAAGGCAAAGGAACCAGAGATCAAATTGCCAGCATCTGCTGGATCATCGAAAAAGTAGAGAGTTCCAGAAAAAATATCTACTTCTGCTTTCTTGACTATGCCAAAGCCTTTGACTGTGTGGATCACAATAAACTGTGGAAAATTCTGAAAGAGATGGGAATACCAGACCACCTGACCTGCCTCTTGGGAAACCTATATGCAGGTCAGGAAGCAACAGTTAGAACTGGACATGGAACAACAGACTGTTTTCAAATCAAGAAAGGAGTATGTCAAGGCTGTATATTGTCACCCTGATGATTTAACTTATATGCAGAGTGCATCATGAGAAATGTTGGGCTGGAGGAAGCACAAGCTGAAATCAAGATTGCCAGGAGAAATACCCATAACCTCAGATATGCAGATGACATCACCCTTATGGCAGAAAGGGAAGAAGAACTAAAGAGCTTCTTGCTGAAAGTGAAAGAGGAGAGTGAAAAAGTTGGCTTAAAGCTCAACATTTAGAAAACTAAGATCATGGCATCTGGTCCCATCACTTCATGGCAAATAGATGGAGAAACAGTGGAAACAGTGGCTGATTTTATTTTTGGGGGGCTCCAAAATCCCTGCAGGTGGTGACTGAAGTCATGAAATTAAAAGACGTTTACTCCTTGGAAGGAAAGTTATGACCAACTGAGACAGCATATTAAAAAGCAGAGACATTACTTTGCTAATAAAGGTCAATCTTGTCAAGGCTATGGTTTTTCCAGTGGTCATCTATAGATGTGAGAGTTGGACTATAACAAAAGCTGAGCACCAAATAATTGATGCTTTTGAACTGTGGTGTTGGAGAAGACTCTTGAGAGTCCCTTGGACTGCAAGGAGATCCAATCAGTCCATCCTAAAGGAGGTCAGTCCTGGGTGTTCATTGGAAGGACTGATGCTGAAGCTGAAACTCCAGTTCTTTGGCCACCTGATGCGAAGAGCTGATTCATTTGAAAAGACCCTGATGCTGAGAAAGATTGAAGGAGGGAAGAGAAGAGGACAGCAGAGGATGAGATGTTTGGATGTCGTCACTGAGTCAGTGGACATGCTGCTGCTGCGGCTGAGTTGCTTCAGTCGTGTTCGACTCTGTGCGACCTCACAGATGGCAGGCTACCATCCCTGGGATTCTCCAGGCAAGAATACTGGAGTGGGTTGCCATTTCTTTCTCCAATGCATGAATGTAAAAAGTGAAATTGAAGTCGCTCAGTTGTGTCCAACTCTTTGCGATTCTATGGACTGCAGCCTACCAGGCTCCTCCATCCATGGGATTTTCCAGGCAAGAGTACTGGACTGGGTTGCCATTTCCTACTCCACAATGGGCATGAGTTTGAGTAAACTCCAGGGTTGGTGATGGACAGGGAGGTCTGACATGTTGAGGTCCAGGGGGTCGCAAAGAGTCAGAGACAACTGAGCGACTGAACTGAACTGAATCTCCAAAAATCTTTTTGTAACTCTATTTTATTCTCTCTGTCACAGAAATTTCAAGTGATACAGACGTCTTTGTAGGTATAGATTTATTAGGATGCAAAGAATGATCTATCTATTTATCATCTATCTACTTATCATACTTACCATGTGCATATACTTACATGTGCATATGTCTATGTATATATTTTACTTACTGTCCTACTCTTGAGACTCAATTAGATATAAAAACTCTGCTCCTCAAAAGATTTAGTGCACCGGGATGAGGTAAGGGGGGCATGAACTGGGAGACTGAGCTATATATATATATATATGTGTGTGTGTGTGTGTGTGTGTATACACACTAAGATGTGTAAAAGAAATAGACAGTGGAACACTGCTGTATATAGCACAGGGAGCTCAGCTCGGAGTTCTGTGGTGACTCTGATGGGTGGGACAGGAGGAGAGAGGGAGGCAGGTCCAAGTAGAAGTGGACATATGTGTACATATAGCTGATTCAGGCTTTCCTAGTGGCTCAGACAGTAAAGAATCTGCCTGCATTGCAGGAGACCAGGGTTCAATCCCTGCGTCTGGCAGATCCCCTGGAGAGTGAAATGGCAACCCACTCCAGTATTCTTGCTTGGGAAGTCCCATGGACAGAAGAACCTAGCGGGCTACAGTCCACATGGTCACAAAGAGTTGGACATGACTGAACGAAGACTAATACTGTCATAGCTGATTCACCTCGTTGTGCAGCAGAAACTGACATAATATTGTAAAGCAACTATACCCCAATTAAAAAGCAAAAAAGCTTAAGAAATCATTAAAGAAAAAGATTTAGTGGACAAATGAAAACACATGTAATTTGAAAGACTGATAAAAAATATTCACAATACATATATCTGAAAAGGAGCTCATACTCAGAAGATATAAAAGGTTTCTACAAACCAATAGAAAAAGTGCAAGCAAAACCTTCAAAAAATGGGAAAATTAAACTTCACAAAAGAAGATTTGTGAAAATTAACAAGCACATGAAAACAGCCTTAACATCACCCATCTTCAGGAAATTACGATTTAAAGCTGCAATAAGAAATCACTGGGTATCCACTGGAATTAAAAAGCCAAAACATAGTAAATGTAGTGACGATGCAGAGTAACTAGAATGTACATTGCTGATAGAAGTTAAATTGTCACAGGCATTTTGAAAAATTGTTTGGCAGTTTCTTATAACACCTGGTCTCTAATCGCTCTTTTTAACCGCAAACTATTTACGCCCTCACCCAAAATAGTATGAACAAATATCTGAGATAAGACTTCAGCAAGGAAGCATTATGGCCCAAACTGAAAACAGCACAAATATATCAACAAAATAATACATAAATAATAAATGCATGTGTGCTCAGTCGTGTCTGACTCTTTGTGATCCCATATACTATGGCCCAGCAAGCTCCTCTGTCAAAGGGATTTTTTAGGTAAGAATACTAGAGTGGGTTGCCATTTCATCTTCCAGGGTATCTTCCAGACCCAGGGATCGAACTTGCTTCTCCTATGTCTCCTGCATTGGCTGGTAGATTTTTACCACTGAGTCACCTGGGAAGCCCTAAAATATAGTATACTCATATAATGATGTATGATTCAGCAATTATAGAATAAATTGTTGATAAAAATAACACACCTAATGAACTGAAAGATATTATATCTAATTTTAAAAGCCAGGACAAAATAATATGTACTATAATGCATGACTACCTTTTTTTGTCATTCGAGAGTAAAGCTAAACTTACCTATGGAGATAGACATGAAGGAAGTAATTGCTTTGGAGAACAAGGTCACAAGAAAATGAGTGTGAGGGAAGTTTAGGGGGTGATAAATATGACTTCACCTTAATTGAGACAGTTGTTACCTGGACATACATATTTGTCAGGATTCATCAAGCTGTATGCATACAATCTCTGTGTTTCCTTATATGCAATTTATACCTCAGATACAGCCTCCAAACTAAACTTAAAGTAGAAGCTAGTGAATTGCATTCTGCTAAAGGCAATTACATTAGTAGAGGAAAGAACATGAAGAAAAAGGAATAGTAATGACTTAAGATAAAGGAGAAAAAAAAATGAAAATAGGGAGTTTGATAGAAAGCCAGGGGAAATATGAAGTAAGAATGACATAATAATGAATTTGAAAAGGATATTAGAAAAGAGAAATGGAAAAGCAAAGTTAAGATGGCAAAAGATAAATGAACATTTCAACACAAAAGGTTGGGGAAAATGTTGATTTTATTTACTCTCCAGAGAGCACCATGAATGCTAAGAGAAAATTAACGCTCTGTAGATGACCATTTTATCCAATCTATCGATCACAGCTTGTATATTATTCTTTGCCCCTGGGACTTCTAAAAACCTTTTTGCCTTCTATTTCTTATATAGTCTGACTCCTCAAGTATAAATACAAATGCTTTATTGTGTAATTTAAACCAGGGTCTGTAAAAGATTCTCAATACAGACAGAAAAATTTCCAGCCTTTAACGCTCACATAGATCTTAAATATATTAAACAGAGCCAAACAATATCTTAAGCAGAACTGTGGAATAAAAAGGTACTGGTGCTTACCAAAATTTGCTCTTTAAAAAACAAAAAAGCAAGCAAACAAAAAACAACTCCCCCAAAAAATCTATGTTAGGCAATTTACATGTAATATTTCTAGAAGTCTCTTGATAGGAAAACCTTCCCTTACCAAACACTCAAAGATGGTATTAACCTGTTTCTACTGGATCATAAGAGCAGATTATAAAACACTCAGGGAATTTTAGGGCAATTTGATAGCTTGAAATTGGCCATGATGGGAATATATCTACCATAGGGATCAGTAGACATTATAAATTATATTTTCATGTTCATATATCAATTAACCAGCACAACACCACTTGCCCTTGTTCCCTGTGACAATACAATTTTATTTAATTATTCCATATCTTCCTCCTAAAATTATTCTCTCCATGAAAGCTGTAACCTTTGTTTTGCTTTACTTTTATTTTTCTTATTTGTGACTCCAGTGCCTAATAACGAAATCAGAACTAGAATAGTGAAATTTCCATTTTAGTGAGATTGAAGTGGGTTACATAATTTAACAAAGTTTATAGAGCAAATACCAGCTTCCCTGGTAGCTCAGATGGTAAAGTGTCTGCTTACAATGTGGGAGACCCGGGTTCGATCCCTGGGTCAGGAAGATCCCCTGGAGAAGGAAATGGCAACCCACTCCAGTATTCTTGCCTGGAAAATCCCACGGACTGAGGATCCTGGTGGGCTAGAGTCCATGGGGTCTCAAAGAGTCGGACACGACTGAGCGACGTCACTTCACTTCACTTCACTTCTTCATAGAGCAAATAAGTGATGGGGCCATGAGACACGTTTATCTTACTCCACTCTACTCTACCCACTGACTGTACTGTTTCTCCAAATAGTTAACAAATAATTTAAGCAAAAAAAAAAAAAAAGAATTAAGCACATCCTTTGATAAAGTCATGTGGAAGCAAGTAATATACTATGTATGTGATTGCACATCAATCCAGCTGATATGATTTTATTTTTGCTACTAGGATATGGAATGATCATTTTCATACCAACCCATAAAGAATTCTTAAATATATTGTCAAATGACACTGAGATTTATTTTTTAAATACCATAATGGGTAAAAAGTTGGACTCTGCCCAACTCAAACTCAAATTTCATCTTTGACAGCTTCCTGGTTCACTAGCAATCTAATCTTGAAAAAGGCATTCAACTTCTCTAAGCTTCAGTTTTAAATCTCAGAAAACTAAATAAGAAAACTTCATGTGATATCTAATGTGGAATGGAGTAAGTATAGTAAATAATTGGAGGAATAATAAAAATAGCAAACACTTTTAATGAATGCTTATTTGCTTAAAAGTGGTATGTCTCCATAATTTGAACTAAAATTAGCTTTTATGTCTTAAATTAATGATAATGTGAAGCATCTATGTAGAATTAATTCAAAAGATTGTCTGCTGAAGCAGAAATTACTTTGGAGGAAGCATTGTTTTAATTAGCATGACTAACATGATAAAAGAAAGGCATTTTCTAAGAAAATGTTCTAAGAGGAACGTTTAGTGATTATGAAAAGAGAAAGCAGAGAATAGGACTGTGCATACATGTGTTTAGTACTTTATTTTAAGTGAAATTGGCCAGACACAAAACACCTCGAAATCTGAGAGGGGTGTGGTTACAGTGGTTCATTAGGATGAAACATCCCTTGAGACCGCCATTTTCCTATAATCAATAAGTAGCCTTCTGGTGATTTATGTGGCTTCCAGGATGTACCACAGTTGAGAAGACTAGATAATAGCTATCTCTAGAAAGCCACCATTTATTACAAAGTTTCTTTTTTTTTCCTTTTTTTTTTTCATGTCTGTTTATTTATCAATCTCTTCTGAAACTGAGTCTTTCCTGACTGAGTATACAACACCAATGTAGCAAATGTCTAGACCTGCCCAGCAGGATACCATATTTTTGGAAAGTGACATTCACTTTAAGAAATGGTCATTTGACTAGACCTTGCCCCCAGACCAGCCAGACTTCCTGCTAGAAATTTCTGTATAGCTTCTTTAAATGCACAAAGACTAAAAATGTGAAAGTTTTAGGCATGTATAAATGATAGTCACCTTTACCTCGTTTGGTTGCTGCATCAAAAGTATTTGGAAAACAGGGCAATGAAGGGTTAATATTCCAAATTTACACTTGAAGAAACTGAAGCCCATAAAAATGCAACAAATTAGTCAAGGTATCACAGCCAATGGGAATCAAATTCTTGACTATAAGTCCTTTTCTCTCCTGAGTCAAATCTAAGCCCACAGCGTATTTTGCCTCTGCTGATATCAATAAGGAGTGAAATAAAATAATGAGTGTTTAATTCCTAATGATGTTTTCTGAACAAGAGTCTTAGAGGGATAAATGAATTAATGCCTGCTTTCCCAAAAGAGTGTGATATACCCAATAGGGAAAAAGTCAAACATTCATTTTCCTCTCTTTCTTAACATATCATTTTTGTTTCACTTTTAAAATGCATCATATATTTGGAAAGTACTTAACTATCATTAAATAGTTAATGATTATCTACTTGGTTATTTACAATTTCAAGTGTAGGCTTTGTTACATTGTATCACTTAATTAACATGATTAATTTTGCCTAAATTGAGTCTTCTTGGACTAGAGAAACAAATTAAAACGGGTATTTTTTTAAAGCTTACACCCTAAACAGAGTACCCTAAAAGTAATATTTTCAGACTAAATTAGATGATGCTGGAGTTCATTTCCTGACTTATTTTTTAATCATAGATGGTTGTATTCGCTAGTACATATAAAAGTATTTAAACAGAATCATGTAATAACAGTGAACTAGAACTCCCCAACTATGGATTCGTCTATTTACTGCAAAATGCATTTTTTATTGACTTCCTTTATTTCACAATAGCTTAAATAATTATAGTAACCAAAGCTATTAGAAAACAATTTAATTATTTCTGTATATCTACTATGTCTTCATATTTTTAGCAAAAAATATCTTGGTTAATGCTTTGAATAGGCTTTAAAAAGTGAATTTGACTCTAAGAACATCAATTAAGAAACTATATAGACACTTGGGTCATATGGCAATTCTATTTCCAGTTTTTTAAGGAATCTCCAAACATGAATATTATCAAGTGTGAAACAGATTGCCAGCCCAGGTTGGATGCATGAAACAAGTGCTCGGGGCTGGTGCACTGGGAAGACCTAGAGGGATGGGATGGGGAGGGAGGTGGGAGGGGGGATCGGGATCAACACATGTAAATCCATGGCTGATTCATGTCAATGTATGGCAAAAACCACTACAATATTGTAAAGTAATTAGCCTCCAACTAATAAAAATAAATAAAAAAAAAAAGAAATTAAAAAAAAGAAACTATATAGACACTTGGCAAAAGCCAATTGGACTTGAAAATATGTGAGCTATTTTCAAATATCTTTTTATATTGATTTCTAACATAATTCCACAGTGATAAGAGAACAGACTCCATATGGTTTCAATACTTTTAGATCATGAAATGTTTGCACCTTATTTTATGTCCCTAGATATGTTCCAGTGTCTCCTGGTTTACAGTCTATGGGAACTTGAATAGGATTTGTATCCTACTGTTGTGTGAAAATTGTATAAACCTTAATTATGTTGAATTGGCTCATAGTGCTTTCCAGGTCTACTATATCCTTCTACATTTCTGTATATTCTTTCTATAATTTTTGAGAGGTTGATATTGAAACTCCCAACTAAAAAATCTTGATTTATCAACTTAAAAAAAATAATTATAATATATAGTGGAACTATATGTGACTTTCTTCTGTATTTTCCAAGTCTCCTGTAAATGTGTTATACTTTCTTAATTTAAAAAATAAAAAAGAGAAAAGCAAACAAAAACAAATAAAAAAGGAAACAACACAGTCAGTAAAATCATGACATGTATACAATAAATATTAATGCTGATCATGGCCTGATGAACTCTGATGTGACATCAGAGCAGCCAACATACCTTCACAGGTCTTCATTCAGTTGGTTGCGTATAAACAAAATTACCTTAAAATAATCACATAATTTTTAAAGACATGGAGAGATATATTTGATAATTTTGGTATAGCATTATTTTGCTTAGTTTATTTTAATTAAACACAAACATGTGCATGCATACCTATAGAACTGGATATGCAATCATTAAACTCTAGAATTTTAGCAAATTTAAATTGCAAGTGATCTTATTGGTTTCCTTGCAAAATGAAGATAGAAATGAAAACCCATCTCAGATCATTTTAGGATGATTAAAGGTAATTGCAGTGATGTCATGCTTAGCACTGTGCCTAGCACATTCATTCATTTGTGCATAATCCACTGTGCTAGTGTTTGGGGACACCAATGAGGGCATCCAAGCCCTATATTCAAAGAATAGGCGATAGTGTTTATGATTTTTTCCCTGTACTATTCCTCTGTTTTTTCTCTAAAAAAAATTTGTCAACTCTCCTTTCTCACTGTGCTAATGTTTCCCAAATCTACACTCCAGCTCAGATATTGCTGAGTTCCAAAACCTCCAAAACCTTATACCCATTCCTTCCTTTACACAAATTCAATTCCACGAGGTCCCAGAATTATTCACTTTTAAATCTTTAAACAAACTCTTTCCTCCTCTGTCTTCTCCATCAGTCTTACCAGAGGTGTGGCATGGTTATGTATGAATGGTCAAAAACTGTTCAGTTTTCAAGCAAGACACTTCAAGTTTTCTAAACATCCTGATAGGTTTATGTTAAATAGAACATCAGTTTGCCTCAAAATGCTTCATATTTTTCCCTTTGATATTATTGTTTTTATTGCCATAATTATGTCTTCCAGCTTTCTTACCAGGGTTATTTACGTAACCCAGCCAATGTATATTGCCGGGTTTTCCCACTGCAGTCTAGCAGACAGGATCCAAATATACTTGAGGATAAAAGGGATTTACCCATTTGTTTAACTGTGACATCTAGGTGGGATAATGTCCCAGAATGACTAGATCCAGAATTATGTTTCAGACTTCTGTCTCTGCAGGTTTCTTTCAGACAACTTGAGCTCCAACCCCAGCAATTTTATTTTCTCTGAGTCCCAACTAACAGCTTCAGTAAAAAGAGAGCTTTTCCATGTTGGTGGACATGAAAGTGGTAGTTGCTCAGTCATGTCTGACTCTTTGCCATCTCATGGACTGTAGCCCACCAGACTCTTCTGTCCATGGAATTCTCCAGGCAAGAATACTGAAGTGGGTAGCCATTCCCATCTCCCAGGGATCTTCCCAACCCAGAGATTGACCCTGGGTCTCCTGTATTGCAGGAAGCACTTTACTGTTTGAGCCTTCAGGGAAGCCCCTCCATGTTGATAGCCACTAATATACAGGAAAGTTTCAGTAATTGAGGCCCATCTTGTCAAGTGAGTTGGTGCACTATAGACATCTCAATCTGAATCCATCATCCATCCCTCTGGACAAAGTAAGGGTAGGTGTGATGACCAATAGTTCCACTGAACAAGTTAATTGTAGAGCAAGGCTTTTCTTCAAAGTAAGGATGTTGAACCAAGAAAAATAACTTATTTACTCTAGGATTCAGAATTAGGTTCCTCACTGATAACTGTAACATGCTACTCCAATTGATAAGCCTTCAATTTCCCTATTGCACCCATAGATTAAAGTGAAAACTCATTTGTGTGATAAAAAAATAAAGTAACAAAACCTGATCTGATTTTTCCTTCATGTCTTTTCAAGTCATTGCCTTTCTGCTCCTATACTTTAAATACTTCAGATAATGAGTCATTCCCCAGGGAAAACACACACACACACACACACACACACACACACACACACACACACACGCATGCACGTGCGCGCACACACACACACACAGTACTTTTTCCCATGGTGGTTTTGCTCATTATATGTCTACTGATTTCTCTGTCTAGCATGCTTGCCAGTTGTTGCCAGTTCTGTTACCCTGAGGAACCCCTTATTATTTGTCAGTTCCAAGGAAAATGTTACCTCTTTTGTATTGTTTTAGGGAGATAAATTTGTATTAATTCCCTCTCTAGCATCTACAAATGACTCGCACATGCCTTGATTAAAGTACTAGTCCTGGGCTTTCCTGATGACTCAGATGGTAAAGAATTTGTCTGCAATGCAGGAGACCTGGGCTCGATTCCTGGTACAGGAAGATCCCCTGGAGAAAATAATGTCTATCCACTCCAGTATTCTTGCCTGGAGAATTCCATGGACAGAGAAGCCTGGCAGGCTACAGTTCATGGGTTACAGAGTCAGACATGACTGAGACCATCACTCTCACTTTCACTGTGTGTAGAGTTACTATAAAGGATATATATGTGTGTAATAAAAATATAAAACATCACAAAGAGTTGTACGTGATTGAAGTGACTGAGCACGCACAAAATGGAAATCATATCTCTACTACGTGTGACTCTGAGCCAGGCATTTACTTCCTACAGCCTCTCTTTCCTTATCTATACACATGAGGGTACTGATACCAACCTGACATAGTGACTTTTGAGACAACCAAAAGGCACATATTCTTCTTCTGGTTTCCATTATCTTTGCCTTGAGTTTTCCTCTGACCTCACAAGGCATTTTTTCCTTCAGTCTCCTTTGCTGTCCTCTTTCTTTGATTCAATTTCTAAATGCTTCAAAGCCTTCAGAGTTTGGCTCTAAATTTTCTTTTTTTATCTTCATTGTCTCATACTTCTTCACTATAAGAGTTTACTTGATCTCGTATATTTAAAGACCACTATATAATGTTTGTCTCGTTTTTGTCACTACCATGGAATTTTCACTAATCTCCAGCTTTGTGTATCTAAGAGGATTTTAGGTACATATGTCGAAGTTACCAGTTCCAAAACAAATATCTTGTTGCCGCTACTACTCAGCTCACTTTTCCACCACCAATCACAGCAACTTCTTCCATGCAGTTGGTCAAGGCAAAACATGTGAAATGCAAAAAAAAAAAATGTGAAATGAATGAAACAAGTCTTCATTCTTGATGGCTTTCTTCCCTTTGCCATTAGTGAGCTCTACAGGCTAAGTATCCATATGGATCTCATATCAGCATGTTTTCACTGAGTATCACCAATATACCCAAGCTCTCATTGTTCTCTAGGAGGAATTCTAAAACTAAACTCTCTTTTTCATGGTTCTCCCTGAACTGTTCCCCATACATAACTGTGAATTGCATTTATATAATCTAAGCTGCTCCATCATTCTCTTGTGTAAAACCTCCTAATAGATGTCCATTACATTTTGAACAGCATCTACTTGCTTGCCATGAATGAGCAACTGTCACTTTCCCTACCTCTCTGTGTAGCTAAACACTCAAGCGAAATTCCTTATGTGTTTAAAGAAAGAGCAGTAAAAGACAGTTTGAAAAACAATCTGCCTAGATTTGAATCCCAGCTCTGCCACATATTGAAGTCTGTAACTTATTTAACACATTTCTGACTCAACACCCTCAAATATAAAATGGCAATAAATATAAGAATGTCTTCTACACATGATATGTTTTATGATTAAATGGGTGAATGTGTATTAAATATCCAGATCAGTCCCTCTGGCACATGATAAGCACCATAAAAATGTGTGCTATTATTATTTATCACTCAACTGACTCATTGTCTTCCACACAAGAATGTGAACTTCATGAAGTTGGGGATATTTTCTTGTTTGGTGCTTTTTTCCCCCCAATATCTAAATCTAAATC
This sequence comes from Dama dama, assembly GCF_033118175.1. Classification (NCBI taxonomy): domain Eukaryota; kingdom Metazoa; phylum Chordata; class Mammalia; order Artiodactyla; family Cervidae; genus Dama; species Dama dama. The sequence continues at coordinate 9,660,114 of NC_083686.1, read as the reverse complement.
TGTCATATAGAACAGTTTCAATAAATCTTTGTTGGATAGATAAATAAATGGTTAATGCATGCAGTATTCATGCAATGTGGTCTATATCCATAATTTTATCAATTTTTAAAATCTTCCATTTGTTCTTACCAATGTGAGCTTATTACAGCCAAGACAGAGAAAGTGGGCTACCTTAAAGCACATGTATACTATAATCCAGGATCTGTGATAGGCACTTTATGTGGTTGGTTTATCCTACTTAATTCTAGTAATAGCCATATGAGACAGATGAAAGTCCATTTTCACAAAGAAATTTATATTGAAAAAATGTGTAAGACTTTTTTAAAGTCATAGAATTAGTACAGCTAAGGCTTTAGAACTTTACACTTGTCATTCCCTTTCCTCATCATGGTAAAACGTCAGCTTATTCCCCTTTCTGAAGCACAACACACACTGTTGGCTGCACTCCTAATAAATTCTTGTGGAGTGAAATGCATGTGGATAACCATGAACAAAGAGATGGTTTTGAAAAAATATTCCAAAATTAAAATAGTAATGGTGGTTTTCTATGTGAGATAAAATAACTTCATGAGATTGGTATTATTTTGATCTATGCAGGTGTTAAAACTTCTACTGGACATTCAGAGATAAATACCAGATATATTTTTACACTATAAAGCTAACATAAGCTTATATCAAAATTATTCTAACACTGCAATGCCTTGCCTCTCTTTTCATGGTCCAATTACATAAATTATTATTGCAAATTGAAGACAATTCCATTGTAACTGCTCAGGGTGTCTGTGGGCTTCTTTTATAATATCAAAATGCCTAAATCTTAGTCATTGGAATTCATTCTCCCTGGACAAATGCATTCAATTGAGCCATGTGATTAGAGCACTGTCAAATGTACTTCAATTCTGATATGCTTTTCCTCTGATTATACTTATCTTTGCAGATCTTCTATTACAAGGCTTTAAGTATCAAAGATTTCTTTTTACTTACCATAAAGAATTTGAAAAAAGAATGAGACTGACATGTATCCCACGATACATGACTTTTTTTTTTTTAATTTGCAATTTTTGGGGGGAAATCTTTTAGTGTTCATTCTCTGTAGTGTTTTTTAACCTAAGAAATCAAAATATCCATTTAATAGGCAATTTAACAAATAGTGGAATAACTACCACTTAAATGGGAAAATATCTTGATTGTCTTCCAGAAATTTCAGGCAATATGATGACTATTTTAATGCATGTAGTGTAATTGCAACTATATATGGCATAATTGCGCTGTTACGATAAAAGAATTGTTAATGTTTCCGTTGATGGGAATTTTCATGCATAGTTGAAAAAAGACAATTTATATCTGAGACTTCAAAATGAAAAGTAAAGCTTATTTAAACATCAAAATTGAGCAACGAGGAGGTAGAAGGGCATGAGTTTAGGAACAAATGGATTTCTTAATTTAGTGCTAAAACAAAAAGCCTCTCTCTCAGCTCTGATTTAGAATATCTTTCAGTTTTTTTTTTCTCAGATTGTCCCTGGGTTCTCAGTTTCTGCCTGTGGAAACAATTCCTAACACAGTGGGGTGTTTGTGAAGATTTAATAAGGACGCTTCTCCATCTTAAATGCATTCCTTTATTATCTTCCTCCTCTTTCCAATCTGTTTCCCATGTTACAACCACAGTTTTTTTTTTTTTTTTTTTCTCCCTATCTCTTTGGTTGGTAAAGGATATAAAACATAAAATTTGCCATTTGCCATGGCAAATTGCTATCTGCCATTGTAATCATTTTTAAGTGTACCATTCTGTGTCCATTTTTACATTCATGATGTCAGACAACCATCACTGCTGCTGCTGCTGCTGCTAAGTCACTTCAGTCGTGCCTGACTCCATACGAACCCATAGGCTGCAGCCCACCAGGCTCCTCTGTCCCTGGGATTCTACAGGCAGGAAAAGGGGAGTGGGTTGCCATTTCCTTCTCTAGTGCATGAAAGTGAAAAGTGAAAGTGAAGTCACTCAGTCGTGTCCGACTCTTCACGACCCCATGGACTGTAGCCTACCAAGCCCCTCCGTCCATGGGATTTCCCAGGCAAGAGTACCGGATTGGGTTGCCATTGCCTTCTCCACTATTTTCAAAACTTCTTCAAAATACATATCAGGACATTTCATACTGTGCTTGATGCCCTTCAATATATGTCAGGAGTAGTGATGCCGTTGGTTGGGGTCCCCCTGGAACAGAGCAAGACAGTGCTAGGTTTTGAGAGAGTCAATTCCTAAGCAGATTGATAAGGAATCTGGGGTCCCTGAGGAGGAGAAAGGGGTCTGGGGCTCTCAAGGAGGAGATAGGGGTCTGGAATTTTCAAGGAGGAGGAAAGGACAAACACTTTTTTTCTACATTCCTTAGTAAGGATTATATAACAACAATGCATCCTGCTTGAGGACATGTTTCTCCTTCTTGAAAACCTTCTGACTAATCTGTTATCTTAAGATGTATTTTATGGAGGAGAGCCTCATAAGGTCTTTCTATTGTTAGTTCTAACTCTGCCATCTTAAAATGTAAATTGTGGGAGTGGGTCTGGTAAATTTTTTTACAACCTTGAGACATTCTTTTGGTTTATTGTAATAACTAATTAAGAAGTATATAGCTCCCTTGCTAAAGACCTGCCGAGGGGTCAGTCTCTGTCCCCCTTCTGATGTCTGTGTCAGAAACTTCTCTGTCCCTTTTCATAATTTAACAAAATTCTTCAATGCTAAATAAAGCTCTTGAGTGATCAAGGCTGGTCCCTGGTCCCAAAGCTAAATCTTCTTCTTTGGAGATCATGAATCTGACATCCATCACCGTAAGCTATGAGTTTCATCACGCTACTCAGAAGAGCTTGCTATATAAAACAGGAATTGCTTATTTCAGAATTTTCCAATTAATATTTTCTGACAAGAGCTGACTGTGAGTAAGTAAAACCACAGAAAAAGGTTAAGGAAAACTGCTATACAGACCAGTAACTCCTCAATGCCTTTCTCCACCTCATTTCCATCACATCAATACACATATATACCACATAGCAAGTTTCTGTTGTTGGTGTTGTTCAGTTGCTTGGTTGTGTCCAACTCTTTGTGATCCCATGGACTGCACAACGCCAGGCATCCCTGACCTTCACCATCAGCCAGAGCATGCTCAAAGTCATGGCCATCGAGTCGATGATGCTATCCAACCATCGCATCCTCTGCCGTCCCCTTCTCCTCCTGCCTTCAATCTTTCCCAGCATCAAGGTCTTTTCCAAGACTTAGCAAGTTAAGAATCATAAACACTGTTAACCTGCAATTGGATTCTAGGCCCCCACAGGCAAAAGGAATGTTTTATGTGTATTGTTGTTTCCTGTGTATTGTTTAATTTGTACTGCTCTCATTGCTTTTAGTTTGTTTTGTATTTTTTTTAATTGAATTGAAATGCCTTTAGGGAAGGTTTGCTCTCTGAGATCACCTCTGGTTTATGCCATCCCTATAATTATTAAGTGTAATTTTTTTTAATATATTTGTACCTTAGTGTCTACTTAAAAAAAAAAAAAAAGATGTACAACTTGAGAGTTGTGAATTAAATTTTTTGGGGGGGCAAAATGAGGACTGCAGCCCAGGAGGCAGCATCTCAGATATCTCTGAAAGACTGCTCCAAAGTGGCAGTGCAGGAAGGTCAATAAATAAGGTTTTGGTGAAGGGGGAGTTCAGTGCCATGAAGCACTCATTTTACAAAAGGTTTTAGTTAATCATGAGGATCTGCACCATGAAGGGATTTAGTGTTTCTCTGGATGTAAGGAGATGTAAGGATTGAGATCATAAAATCTGCTCCTAAAAACAACCAGTTATCTAAAGACCCGTCCCACTTCCCCAAAGCACGGGGTGCCTCACTCTACCCTGAACTCCCTCAAGGATTGTTTAAGGTCAACAGTGATAGCAGCAAGGGGTTCAAACTCCGTCGAGGCAGATGGAAAATGCCTTTATTGTTCAGTCATTGGCAATGCCATTAGCAACTTGACTTCTGAAGACATTTGAGTCAGTTCATTGTGGACAATGATTAACCAAAACCAGATAAAGACAAACACAAAAATATGACTACAGCCCCAAATTATACATTAGCATTGGTGGAAAATCCTCATCACTATTTGTATCCTAAATCCATGACTATAAAGCAAATTGTACACTTTAGCCAGATGAGATTTATCCCAGAAATATAAGGTTGCTTTAACACTCTAAGATCAGTTAATGTAATACACCATTTTTGTAAAGGACACAATCATCTCAGTAGAACTGAAAAAATATTTGATAATATAGCAAAGTGATTCACAAGAAGAGATGAGGATTCGATCCCTGGGTCAGGAAGATCCCCTGGAGGAGGGCATGGCAACCCAATCCAGTATTCTTGCCTGGAGAACCCCATGGACAGAGAAGCCTGGTGGGCTACAGTCCGTGGGGTTGCAAAGAGTCGGACAGGACTGAAGCAACTTAGCATGTGTGCTTAAAAAAAAAAAAAAAACTCAAAATACTAGAAATAGGAAAAATACTTCTATGAAACTGATAAAGGGTATCTATGAAGAATCTACAGTTAACATAACTAATGGTGAAAGATTAAACACTTTCTTCCTAGGGTCAGGAATAAGACAAAGATTTCTCTCTTTTTAAAAAAGCCGTATTGGAGTATAGTTGATTTACAGTGGTGTGCTATTTTCAGGAGTACAATAAAGTGAATCAGTTGTACACACATGACTGATGCACACATATACATATATCCTTTTTGTTTTAAACTCGTTTTTCCATATAGGTCATAACAAAGTACAGAGTAGAGCTCCCTGTGGTATACAGTAGGCTCGTATCAGTTATTTATTTTTACACAGTAGTGTATATGTGTAACTCTCAATCTCCCATGTTATCCCTTCCCCTCCTCTTTCCCCCCAGTAACCATAAACTTGTTAAATAGCTATGTTCTATTTTCATCTTGTAAAGAAGTTTATTTGCACCACTTTTTAGATACCATATATAAGCGACATCACATATTTGCCTTTCTGTGTGTGGCTTACTTCAGTCAGTATGACAATCTCTACATCCATCCATGCTGCAAGTGACATTATTTCATTTTTTTTTTTTTTTTATGGTGGAGTAATACTCAACCGTATATATGCACCACACTGCATTTGCCTAAATGTCCATAGGCAGAAGAGTAGACAAAGGATATTCTCTTTTTAATATTTGGCTATCTGAATGAGTACACACTCTCTTCTACTTTAAGACATGGGACAAGCTTAATGGTAAGACATGTCCTTTAGATATTGGGGAATGCAGGAGCAGGGCTGACAGGGTCTAGCATTGCCTGTGACTGGATGTGGAGATCTTTTAAAATGTGGAGCTTCCTGTTTCACACACTGATTGACATACCTAAGCCTTCTTCACCACCATCATCTGCCTCAGCCACAAGGCTGCCATTTTGTTGCCCATTTGCCTGACTTTAACTTTGGCGGCTCAGTGGGTAAAGAATCCACCTGCAGTGTGGGAGACCTGGGTTCTATCCCCGGGTTGGGAAGATCCCCCAGAAGAAGGCATGGCAATCTGCTTCAGTATTCTTGCCTGGAGAATCCCATGGACAGAGGAACCTGGCAAGCTACAGTCCATGTGATCACAAAGAGTTGAACATGACTGAGTGAATAACACTTAAACTTTTCCAACTTTCTGAATAATGAATGCTAACTCAGGCAAAGTAGGAGTTCTGTTCTTTATTTCCTGAATAGTATCTAAAGGAAAGGAGGCACAGGAAAGACTTCTCAGTAGTTTCTAGATTAGGTTTTAAACTAAAAAAGCTAGAGATGCTCAAGGATAACGTATGACCCAGCCCTGCTCACCGGAGGATTTAGGGCTAAAATCTCAAGTAAAATGTGCAATCAGTTCAGTTCAGTCACTCAGTCATGTCCGACTCTGTGACCCCATGGACTGCAGCATGCCAGGCCTCCCTGTCCATCACCAAATCCCAAAGCTTACCCAAACTCATGTCCATTGAATCAGTGATGCCATCCAACCAGCTCATCCTCTGTCGTGTCCCCTTCTCCTTCTGCCCTCAAGCTTTCCCAGCATCAGGGTCTTTTCAAATGAGTCAGTTCTTTGCATCAGGTGGCCAAAATGTTGGAGTTTCAGCTTCAGCATCAGTCCTTCCAATGAATATTCGGGACTGATTTCCTTTAGGATGGACTGGTTGGATCTCCTTGCAGTCCAAGAGACTCTCAAGAGTCTTCTCCAACACACAGTTCAAAAGCATCAACTCTTTGGTGCTCAGCTTTCTTTTTAGTCCAGCTCTCACATCCATACATGACTACTGGAAAAACCATAGCTTTGACTAGATGGACATTTGTTGACAAAGTAATGTCTCTGCTTTTTAATATGCTGTCTAGGTTGGTCATAACTTTTATTCCAAGGAGTAAGCGTCTTTTAATTTCATAGCTGCAGCCACCATCTACAGTGATTTTGGAGCCTCAAAAAATAAAGTCTGTCACTGTTTCCACTCTTTCTCCCTCTATTTGCAATGAAGTGAAGGGACCAGATGCCATGATCTTAGTTTTCTGAATGTTGAGTTATCAATCTCCTCTTTCAGTTTCATCAAGAGGCTCTTTAGTTCTTCCTCAATTTCTGCCATAAGGATGGTGTCATCTGAGTATCTGAGGTTATTGATATTTCACCCGGCAGTCTTGCTTCTAGCTTGTGCTTCATACAACCATATAATTTGTATGATCCTTGGGACTGTATATTTATAGTCGCATGGAACTAGAAAGGTAGATGATGTACAAATAGAGAACTTTATCATTTGATGACTTTTGGTTCTGCTGGTGTATTTTTATCATATTCCAATGAAATGTGCTTGTGTGTATGTCTCTCTGTGTTGCCTCATCTCATTATTTTATTACACGAATGAGGTTTGTAAAATGGTCCTAGTTTTTTGTTGTATTTGAAGCTATATGTTAGTGGTTTTAATTTTTAAAGAGCACCCCAATTCCCCTGAGGGCCCCTCAGGGAAGAGGACTATTAAGATTAATGGTCAGAACTAAAATTATAAAATAAAAAGCCACTTGATTTTTATAATGGCTATGAAGTGGAAAGGTGGAGATTCTTGAAATCTGAAGCATTAACATAGCCCTGGATTCAACTGAGATATCCTTTTTTTTATCATTAGAAGTTACATGACAATTAATTCTGCAATTTAGAAGGGAAAAGTTATATATCTCTGAAGTTAGTTTGAGTAGTAGAGGTGAAATAGTGGAAGTTTCCCTTTTTCTCACAGATCTAAAGTCTAATATCATCTGTTCCTTTATGCTAATCTTTGAGGTCAAAGCATTTATTTTAATTCACTTCACTAGTCATCAGTCCTGCATTAATTCAAATGGCACTGTATTCATGGAATATTATTGAATATACTTAGAGATACTTTGCCTACACTGAACTGATTCTTATCTCTTATGTGTGAAAATGAAACTGGTCTCACTCATTTCCAGGCTATTCTCTGCATGGTCAGAGCAAGTGAACACCCTAAAATCTGAATCTGACCATATCATTTCCCAGCCTAAAATCTATCAGAGACCTCCTGTGGCCCATGAAATGAAACTTGGGAATGTGGCAGATAAGAATACCCACTATTTTTTTCCATGGTTCCTGAAGCCTTATCCATATTTTTCATCCCTTTCAAACTTTATACCTCATGAACTTGTGCCTTGGTGTCTTGGAAAAGGCTGTTTTCTCATCCAAGAATGTGTTTCTCTTTTTTCCTTATATACCTGCTCACACATGGCACTCTTCTATACTTCCCTAAAGACACAGAACAAACATCTTTCTCATACAGTTTCTCTGATCATTAAAAAAATTGTTAATCATTTCCACTTCTCTGCCAGTACCAAAGCTCAAACTCAAACTATAATAAAGCTTCTCCCTTCATCAGTTTTGTGAGTTTTTAGGTAAATAACATGATCTCATAGGGTACACTTTCATCACCTACAAACTAATAAGAACGATGATACTTAGTGTGTTATGATGGCTTGCTGATATGGTACAGTCAAATTTCTAAGCACTCACATTGCCTGGGACATGAAGAACTAAACAGATGTGGATGTTGTTATAATTATTCCTCTTATCACAGTTGGTCTACTCCCATATCCTTCCTCACTCCCACAGTGCCCTGTGTCAGAGGAAAGATGTAAATAAGTAGCTACTGGTTTCTTCTTAGCATCTCTTGAACAGATAACTGAGAGAGTATGCTTTTGCAATGATTTAGTCCCAGGCTATTCCCAGGTCACTTTGTCATCAAATGGCACAAACAACACTGTCTGCCTGGCAGTTGCATTACTTAATACTGACATGGACTTTAATCAAAGTCAGTAGGAGCTAAAACCAGTCTGTGCCACACCCAGAAGTTCTGGTGTATTTAGATTTACTTTTAACATTTTGTTTAAGCTTGATGTTTTTTTCCATAAGGCTTCATTATTTTTGTGACAAACATTTTCCGATGCCTTCCTTCAATGTGGAGCCCTTAAGATCACTTGGTGTTCTTCCTTTAGTTTAGCATTTATTTCATTTCTCTGTTTGTTTTTTCTTTTCCCCTTAATAAAGTCTATGCTGTAAAGTGACGTTCTCATACTAAGACCACTGGGAGGTAAGTGTATAACTTAGCCCTTACCTAAAACTTCACTTGAAGTAATGAAATTCTCATGATATTATTGCTTCATCTCTCTTTTCTGGCCACAAGAAAAGACGCTGTTTTACAACCTTGGGACATTTTTCTTTCTAGTCCCATTTTGTTTTTCATTGCATAAGGTTTTATATCAATTGACTTCTGAAACAATAACATTGCATAAGAAGTCACAATGCATCAATAATGTAACAAAAAATGAGTGCCTATTTGCTCAAGCATATGGATGATCAGACAGGTAATGCATCTGATCTTAGCTCAGCTGTTCATATGTCTAAGAGTTGGCTGTCTGTTGGTCAAACGTATGGCAAAGAGTATGATTATAGTTAAAAGTGAAGAAATTGAGCCACTAATAAGAGTAATCTATCTTGGGGTCCATTTACATGTAAAATGTTCTTTTAATTTAACTCTTTAGCTCATTTAATTATTAATGAGTCATGTTGGTATTTTGTGTGTGTGCCGTAGATTCCCTTTGTGAATACACAAACACCATAATTAATATTTACATACCCATATCATACCTGTTCTGCCTGTCCAGTATCTCTATTTGTTTCTGAAGTCCCAATACTTTGACCCCCTGATGTGAAAAGCCGACACATTGGAAAAGACCCTGATGCTGGGAAAGACTGAAAATAGGAAAGAAGGGAATGACAGAAGATGAGATGGTGGAATGGCACCACTGACTCAATGGAAATGAGTGTGAGCAAGCTCCAGGAGATGGTGAAGAGTCAGGAAGCCCGGCATGCGACAGCACATGGGGTCACAAAGAGTTGGACACAACTTAGAGACTGAACAGCCAACAACAATCTCTGTTTGAAAGGAAGTCCAAGAAATTGGAAACCTGATGTAGAAATTGTAAATATTATCTCTCCTGATGTCCCACGTAATGGCTCATGCCATTGAACAGGATATGGCAAGGTGTGGCCCATGGACCAAATGATTACCATTGCCTATAATTATATGACTTATGAGTTAATTTTTTCTTAATTTTTAAGTGTCTAGAAAGGATCAAAACAAAAATAACATTTAGAAACATGTAAAAATAATATGACATTATTCACATCCAAATTTTAATGCCCATAAATAAAATTTTACTGGAACATACTTCATACATGTATGTATTCTCTATGGCTATTTTCCCACTACAGTAGAACTGAGTAATTTGCACAGATTGTATTATTCACAAAGCCTAAAATATTTACTATCTGGCCCTTTACAGGAATTTAAAAAAAAGCCAACTTCTGTTCTTAGGCAGTTTGTTTAAATTTCTCACTTTGCCTTTACCCAAAATGTTCTGCTTGTTTCATATAGAAGAGGACATCACAGCTGAAAAGTACGGTAGTGGAGGTGGTTTCAAGTGCTCAACTAATAACCTGAGGTTTTTGCCCTGGTTCTTCTACCTTGGGCTTTACTTTCCTCCATGAAGTTTCCATTCTCCTTGAGACAAGATGCTTGCCCAAAGCTCCAGGCTTACAGTCAGGGCTCACTGTAATCACCTCACCATGAGTGAATTTTATTTTAACATTTCACCAAAAGCCTTACACTGAATAAGTTCTTATCTACTCTAGTTGAATCACATGCTAACTCTTGAACCAATCACAAGAAGGGGTATTTTATGATCTTACTGAACATACTTGGGTTACATATAAACCCTGCACATGGGGAAAATGTCAATTCCATATAAAAAAAACTAAGAAAATAAAACTGTAGTTATCCAGAGTTTACTGGAAATTTCTACATGAAAGAGGCAGCATGTATACCATTTAGAAATAAAAAACAATTTTCTCTGAATTATTTTAAGGTAATTTTTTTTGAGTATGCTATCATTTGAGATAAAAATGTAATTAAATTAATGTAAAATAGATTTATGCTGAAGGACAAATTTTCTTAGTTGTTAAAATATAGAATGAGTTTTGTAGTAAGAATGCATTAATAAGCAGTTTTTTATATAGAAAACAGACAGGGATTTATAAAAAGCTATTTTACATCTAAATTTTGGAATCTCTATTATTGATTTTTGTCACTAAAAGTGTTTATTTTTATCTTTATTGAATTCAATATATAATTCAGTAACCACCTGAAAACCTGCTAGATATTATTTAATCTCTTAAATATTCAGACGAGGACTATGACTTGACCTTGTTTTCAAGATGGCTACTCTCAAGGGACAAAGACATAAAATTAAAATATGTAGTAACAAATAAAAATATGTAAAGGCTGCAATCATTGGATCAAGAAGAGTAAACCTCATTTGTCCTTTAGGAAAGAGTACATTTGTTATACAGGAGGTGACGTTTACCTGTCTTAAATGCTTAGAGGATTTTTCCAATCAGACCACTCTAGGCATGAAAGGAATTGATGTGTTTGGAAAACTGTTTTACTCTGTTGTTCAGTGTGACGTCAGTTTAGAGAATGTGCAAGGAATATTTGAGGATTGAGATTAGGAAGTAGAGTGGCAAGTGATGAGGCCATAAAATGAGTCAGAACCTATAGCATCTTTAATGTCAGACTAATAAATCTGCATTTTATTTTGTGTGTCAGATAACCTATAAAGATTTTAAGAAAGTAAATAATTAAGTTCAATGGACATTCTGGAAAAACACAACTTTTAACATTAAATTTAGTTTAACAGAGACTGAACCCAGTATAGGTAAGATATTGTCCAAGAACAATTATAAGAATTTCTCCATAAATCATTTTTATGACTTCTCAAATAACTTAACTTCTAATATTTCAACAGGATCTTTCAAGTATTAAGTAAAGCAATGTGTCTATAGCTAAAGTGTAGCTCTATTATTCTCTCATTTATGTAAAACATGAGCATAAAAACATATATATGTGTGTCTGTCCATTAGTGTGAAAAGAAACCCAGGACTGATAAGGCACAGAACATTAAGATTGCTTGTCTGCAGAGATAAATGAGACAGTGAGATGGATGGGAGGATGAAACTGGGATAGAAGGGTTGGTTGGGGAAGGTGACACTTCTCTGAATATAGTGTTTTGTATCATTCTACTGTTTAATATTTTTATAATTCAAAATGCCTAAAATAAGCAACAATGAAGAGGAAGCCCAAAATGAAATGGCATAGGAAGCAAATGGACACAAATTGTATTACAAATAAGCAGCAAATAAATTAAAAAAAGAGAGATAAGATAACTTTGGGTCTTTTTTATTATATGCTCAATGACTAAAGATCAAGAAAACCATGCATGAATATCTTATGTTAATTAGTAGGCAATGTTCATATTGATATGGGTTAGAATTCCTAAAAGTATTTATTTGTATTTGATAATGGAGCTAACAAGCAAATGTATTGCAAATAATAAAAGCCACCTTTCTCACTTTCTGGAAGTCATAAACAAGGAGGGGGAAAGGGTAAAAGCTTTTGTTGTTGTGTTAAAATTGGAGGTATGTATATTAAATATTCTTTTCAAAATAGATAATCTGAGAGATAGTAGACTTAGAAATATATATGTATGAATGTTTACCTGTATTTCTTAACTCTTTCTACTAAGAGAAGCTAGAAGCAATGATACCCCAAAACCGTTGAGCGTATTTGCTTCTAAAGTTGGTTTCTAAATATCATTCTCAAATAATAACTAGGACTCTTTGGAGAGGTGGCTGATTCCAAGGTCAGGGCAGAGAAAGTACAAGCTGAGTCTGGAATGTCTCGTAGAAGCCGAAAGGGAAGGAGGTGCTCAAAAGTTGGTGCACGCACTTTAAAAATGCATAAAAGGCAACTTGAAGGGGTTCTCAGTGGCCACATATGGTACACATTGAGCAAGATAACAGTAATAATAATATGATGATGACGATAAAGATGAAGAAGGAGGAGTGGGAAGGGAAGAAGAGGAAAAAGGAGAAAGGAAGTGAGAAAAAGGAAGGAGAGCATGAGGAAAGGAGAAGATAGAAAGCTAGAAAAAAAATCAATTGTTTTCAGTCTGTGTTGAAATCAATGAATAATTGAATACGCAAATGCATAGAAGGTAAAAGGGGAAGCAGCCCATCCTCTGGCATCCCCTTCCCCTTTTACCTTCAGTCTTTCCTAGCATCAAAGTCTTTTCCAGTGAGTTGGTTCTTCTCGTCTTTGTACTATGGCTACATAAGAAGTTAACTTTTGAGGAATGTGGATGAATGGTTAATGGCAGGGTTTCGCAACTCAGAACTATTGGTGTTTGGGACTGGAGTTACGTTACAGGGTGCTACCCTATGTATTGTAGGATGTTTAGCAGCATCCTAGGCCTCTACCAACCAGATGTCAGGAGCAACACCCTCTTAGCTGTGATAACCAAAAATTGATCCAAACATTGCCAAACATACTCAGGGAAGGAGACATAAAATCCCTGCCAGTTTAGAACCTCTGGTTTATGGGAATTTCTTTGTACTGTTTTCACAACTCTTTCATATGACTGAAATTATTTTAAAATAGAAAGTTTAAAAAAAAAAATGTGTGAAAATGTCTAACACAGTGCCAGTGACATTGAACACTAAATATGCAATAGTTCTTTATAAAATCTAGTAAATAGACCTCTGTGGAGGTTCATACATAGTTTTAAATTTTACATCTCAATAAGAAATTCAGAAAGTCTGTTTAATTGATCACAGATTTAATGAGGGACTCTTTAAATGCAAAAACTACTGCATTTCAACACCTCCATCTCTATATTTACTCACTCTGCATCCAGACAAAATCTATCTATGTGGCGGGTCAATCCCGTCTTTGCAATTTAATGCTCCTTATTCTTCCAGGCTTCTTCAGAATATAAATCTTTTCTATTTGGGTTAACTTCACACTTAGACTCTCACCAAAACCTCATTATTCATTTTTTTTTTTTTTTTCAGGGATCAGTTCTACTGAATGCTAGGTGTGATGATAATAAGAAAATCTGTAATATTATTTCATAGAACTTTAAAATACAGTGTGATCTGCAGGAAAATGGAAGCAGAATGTGGATAAAAGCAGGTTTTGTTACCCTTCGATTTGACATTTTTGACTCTAGTTTTTGACTGCCTGACCTTGCTACTCATATTGCTCACAGTTGGCAGTAATTCAGTGACAAAGGAGAAGAGTGGTAGTACATTAATAACAGGCCCATGCTTAGTGATACACAGTTGGTGATTCAGGAAAAAGACAAAGGGAAGAGAGTAATCAGAAGATAGCAACAGTGATTGAAATTGTAGGCAACGGAAGGGGCAGAGATAGGAAGTGGCGGCTGTGGCAAAGTTTAAAAACAAACGGTCTGGAAGGGCAGAAACAGGAGAGTCGGCTATCTCTTTTTCAGAAATCAAAGAAGAACAAAAGCAGAAAGACAATTTGAACAAGAAAAAAAGAGAGAGATGTGAAATGTATATTGGAAGAGAACAGAGATACTCTGAGATTCTGAGGTATCATTGGTGATTTAGAGCTCATCCATGGGAGTGTGCTCACCATCGTGAGAAATCTGGAAATGATAAATTATGAAAAAATGATGTAACTAGGAACATCTTGTGCAAATATGAAAAGACTAAAGGGGAATATATAGTAGTCTCCAAATATTCACAGGAATTCTACTTCAAGACAAGGAAAAGTAAAATTGGAATCAGTATGTGTTTGCTTTGATGGCTCTGGGGAATAATTGGTTGCCAGGGAGGGGGATTACAAGGCTGTGAACTTTCTAGGGTGTGAGTTGTTCAGCGATGGACTAAGGCATGTAATGATTTCCCGAGCCCCCGTCATGTGGCCATACTAGGGAAGAGCTTTGCTTTTCTACAACAGACAATAGGACTAGTGTCTCATATCATTTATTATGCAAACTCATACATCCTTGAAAGTAGAAGGGGGTTAATCTATAATTACTTTTAGACAGTAATTTTAAATCACAGGGCTTCTGCGAAATATGGAATATATGGCAATCCTGAGGAGGACTGGCTAATTTCTGAGAATATTTCTAATGCCTTGACCCTAATCAGTTTTTCCATTCTTGATTGGTCATTTCACTGGTGCATTTTTCAGTCATTGAAAACTGCTGAGGGGACCAAGTATCCCTGTGTATTGCTCTAATAAAAATATGATAACTAGAGAACAGTGGAAGTTACTTTCTGAATGTCAACTTATTGATTATAATAATCACTTAATCAAATGAATGATATTGACTATGCCTTACATACCAGCCATTGTGCATTGTGTTGTGGTCCTGCTTATAGAAAAATATTTCTGGACCAATATAAACAAATATTCCTAAAGGAAATCAGTCCTGAATATTCATTGGAAGGACTGATGTTGAAGCTAAAACTCCAATACTTTGGCCACCTGATGCGAAGAACTAACTCATTTGAAAAGACCCTGATGCTGGGAAAGGTTGAAGGTGGGAGGAGGAGGGGATGACAGAGGATGAGATGGCTGGATGCCATCACCGACTCAATGGACATGAGTTTGGGTATACTCTGGGAGTTGGTGATGGACAGGGAGGCCTGGTGTGCTGTGGTTCATGGGGTCGCAAAGAGTCAGACACGACTGAGCAACTGAACTGAACTGAACTGAACTGATAAACACATATTACACTAAGTAAGCAGCAAAGCTCAGATATGAACTGTGTTCTATCTACATCGATTTTTATCTACAGATATAGATAAATGAGAAAGAGAGATCTTTTGGCTTAACAAGCAGAAATTTATTTTTCCATGGTAATGGAAGCTGGAAGTCCAAGATCAAAATGTTGACAGAGTTGGTTTCCTCCAGGGTCTATGAGAGAAGGATCTATTCCAGGACTTTCTCCTTGACTTATGGTCAGCTATCTTCTCCCTATTTAGTCCTTATATGACCATCCTCTGGTGTTTCTATCTCTTCTTATTCAAAGGCATTTCTGGCAACTCTTTCTCTTCTTATAAGGGTACTAATCAAATTGGATTAGGGCCTCATCCTAATGGACTTTGTTTAACTTTTCCATCTTTTTAAAGGCATATCTCCAAATACAGTTAAGGTACTAGGGGTTGGAACTTGAACATATGAATTTTGAGGGGCTACAATTCAACCCATACAATTTATTTCTTTTATGATAAAGAAACGTTCCATAATAAACAAGATTGGCCCTTATTTTTCTCTTTGGCCAATTTCCATATGACAACCCCATCATTGTCTGCATTTTAGCCACCTTAACCATCTTGCTTTGCTCCTAAGGATTATGTCCTCTCCTGCCTTAGAGCTTTTGTATTTGCTAAAAATCTCTCTCCCTCTACTTTAGTCTAAGAATTTTGTTGCATAAAAGCAAATCACTGTCAGGGATTCTCAACCAACCTTCGCCTCCTTAGAGAGGATGTAGGTTTTGTCATTTTCCTTTATTTTTATCCAGCCTGCCTTGGGATGAACATGAAATTCCTTTGCCCATTAGCATCTAACTATTTAAGAATCCACAGTCAATTCTGCCTTCATATTATTTGCCATTATGTGTTAAATGTAACAAAATTACTTTATTTTTCCCCACAATTCCCCATTACTCTTTTTTTTTATTGATATACATTTGATGTATAACATTGTGCAAGTTTTATGTATACAATGGGTTAATTTGATACATATATATATATATTGGAATATAATTGTCACTGCAGCATTAATTAACACTTCTATCATGTTGTGCTTCCCTTGTGGCTCAGATGGTAAAGAATCTGCCTGCAATGCAGGAGACCTGGGTTCAATCTCTGGGTTGGGAAGATGCCCTGGAGAAGGGAAAGGCTACCCACTCCAGTATCCTGGCCTGGAGAATTCCATGGACTGTATAGTCCTTGGGGTTGCAAAGAGTCAGACACGACTGAGCGACTCTCACTATCATGCCACATAATTATCATTTCTTTCTTTGTGGTGAGAAAAATCATATTTAGTCTCTTCAGTGTGATGCTTATAATACAGTGCTGGTGTCTATAATCACCATACTGTGTGTTACATCTCCAGGACCTATCTACTAGTTGCAAGTTTGTACCCCTAAATAATCTCTCTCTTTTTCCTTCATTCAGCAGCCCCTGGTAACCACCATTTTGCTGTTTATTTTCAGAATGAAAATGTGACCCAGCAATCCCACTTCTGGGCATACACCCAAAGGAAATGGAAACAGGACATAGAAGAGATATCTATACTCATTACATCATTATTCTCAATAACCAAAAAATGGAAGCAATCTAAATATCCATCAAGGGATGAATGGATAAAACTGTGGATTCTCATTCAGCCACAAGAAAGAAGGAAATCCCGCTACATATTACATTATGGAAGGACTTGGAAGACAGGCTAAATGAGGCAAGTCAGAAAATGATGAGTACTCTATGATATCACTTATTTATGGAATCATAAAAACCTGCATTTGTAGATATATTTATAACCATTCAGGACAGAGAGTTGCAATAACTTGCATGTTAAAGTTGATGGATCCCAGAGTTTGGGAAACAAAAAGAGTCACACAAGAGAGGACGTAGCTGAAGAGTGTCCAAGTAGAAGAAAATCCTTTATGTTGACTAATTATAAAAGACGGAAAACATCTCCAAACCAAGATCATTTAAGATAAGGTTTGGCTTATCTACAAAATTATCTACAAAATTCAAGTGTGGTCCTGGGTTATCTCTTTCCTACACACAACAGCTGAAAGGTGGTTGAGTCACTAACATTATATTTTTCTGTCTTCAAGGTCTGATTTCCTTTAAGATATTAATGAATGTCTGAGATAATCCCATAATTAATTTCATAGTTTTGCTATATGAGGTCTCCAGCAGCTCTTGGCTCATGTCTTCACAGCACTGAGTCCAGTAAACAATTCTGTTTGTAGAGGCAGCAATTAATAGCTAATCTTTTAATAAGTCTGATGTTTATAATGCAATTCTGTTATCCATACTTACTATACTGTGCATTAGATCTCTAACACTTATTTACATACTAGGAACAAATTTCCCTTAAACAGCATGCTTCCTCTTCCCTTTTCCCCCAGGAATACATTTTAAAAATAAGTAAAGAGAAAGGAAATGAAAGAAGGAAAGGAAGAAAGGAAGCCTTCAGTTTGACACTTACTGCCACAAACTGGTTAGCAAAACCATTCTTGTGACCCATGTGATGTCACTGCCATAGAGATGTGCAAATGGAACTCATTTCCTAAAAGTATCGGTGCCTGTAGAACAGTGAGAAGTCTGAACCACCGAACCTACACAGGTTACAGCTCAAGGAAAGAAGGATTACCACGGAAGATTGGAGAGACTTGTAGCAGATGAAAAGGGAAGAAAAGCTGGACAATAAAATCTAACAGATGCTTCAGTTCAGTTCAGTTCAGTTCAGTTGCTCAGTCGTGTCCGACTCTTTGCGACCCCATGAATCTCAGCACGCCAGGCCTTCCTGTCCATCACCAACTCCCGGAGTTTACACAAACTCATGTCCATCGAGTCGGTGACGCCATCTAGCCATCTCATCCTCTGTCATCCCCTTCTCCTCCTGCTCCCAATCCCTCCCAGCATCAGGGTCTTTTCCAATGAGTCAACTCTTTGCATGAGGTGGCCAAAGTGCATTCTTACCTCATCCTTTATCTTCCAACATCGTAAGATCAAGTGTTTAGTAAGATGGGAAAACAGAAAGTATACATTTGCTAGTTCAGTATGTATACTGGGGCCTAGGACTATTTGGAGTAGTCATAATTTCTTGAGATTTTTAAATACAATGTTGATTAGGAGGTAGATGCATATTGCATAATGTAGAATGTCTATCAAATTCTCAACTCAGAACTTCTGAGCAAATTACCAGAAGCTTAGAGATTTCCATGTGTAAATTCCTTGGTGCATAGGAGAAGCTTACTAAATATGAATTTGCCCTTCTGTTCCTCCTCTTCCTTCTCTCTGCTTTCCCAACCTTTTACTTTCCATTAATCCAGGACATTCTGGATGTCACAAAGAATGGATTTCTCTCTGCATAACATTCAGCATTACCTCTTCTCCAATGTAAAATGTCTAAAACTCCTTCAAGTGTTGTTTCCATAGCTAGTTTCTAAACCTCTTGATAATGTAAATTGCCCACTTCTGGATGCATACCGATTCATCAGTAACGTAAAAGGACACAGTGTTATAGATGACATTTCATTTTAAATACCATTCAAGTATCGTTTGTATTCATTCCTGAACTTTTAAGTCTTCAGATGATCTAGTCTAACTCTTTAAGAGATAGAAATTTGTCTTTTACTTATTTTTCTCCTTATTTTATAACAACTGTATTGAATTTTAATTAATATACAAATAACTGCACATATTTTATGTGTGTGATTTGATTACACTTGGATGTACGTGTACACAGTGATACCATCACCACAATCAAGATGGCAGCCATATTCAGCACCTTTCAGTGTGATCGCCTGTCCCTCGGTTGTTGTTATTGTTTAGTTTCTGTGGTAATAGGAGGGAAGTGACGTGAAGTGAAGTCGCTCAGTTGTGTCCGACTCTTTACGACCCCAGGGACTGTAGCCTACAAGGCTCCTCTGTCCATGGAATTTTCCAGGCAAGAGTACTGGAGTGGGTTGCCATTTCCTCCCAAGGGGATCTTCCCAGCCCAGGGATCGAACCTGGGTCTCCCACATTGCAGGCAGACGCTTTGCTCTCTATGCCAAATAGGAGGGAATCTGCCCTCTTAATACTATTTGAAGCGCTCCAACTATAGCTCAGTTGGTGGAGGGGAGGATTTGACCTTTCTCTTTTAAAATCTGTTTAAGATTTCTCTGGTGTTCTTTATGGGCTTCCCAAGTGGCTCTGTGGTAAAGAATCCACCTGCTAATGCAAGAGATGAAGGAGCTGTAGGTTTGACCCCTGAGTCAAGAACATCCCCAGGAGGAGGAAATGGCATCCCACTCCAGTATACTTGACTGGAAAATTCCAAGGACAGAGGAGCCTGGAGGACCACAGTCCAGGGGGTGGCAAAGAGCCAGACAAGATTGAGTGACTGAGCACACATGCTGTGCCCTTTATACAACAACCTCATGCAATATCCTCGAAAATGACTCATCATTGGTGAAGAAAGTCTATGAAATCAAGAGGGATGGCATGGTACAATGGGGAGAGAATAAAATCTGAAGCAAGAAAACCTGGGTTCAAATTTAGTTCCTTTATCCACAAGGGGCACTACCTTTAGTAAATCATTTAGTTGTACCGACTGTGGGAGGGTAACAGGCAGGAAGGCCAGGTGTCTCCAAGCAGAGGAAATAGGCTGAAAGTGTCTCTTAAAATCCTGTGCTGCCACGATGACACCTGGTTCCACCTAAACTTAACTTTTCTCAAGCCTTGAGCTAACCAATGAGTTTTTCTTATGGAAATATTTTTTTAAGCTATGTTAATGAAACTATGCATATGCTTTGGAATTTGCCTTTCTTCAAAATGGTTCCACCTAAGACTAAATCTTTTTTCTTTTCTCAAACCTTGGGCTGATAATAGCTCAACAAATCAGTATTCATATCAATTGTTTTATGGCTAGGGGATGACACACCTCATTCCATCCTATCTCAAAAATGCATATTGTGGGAGAGGGGCCTGGTGAAACTAGGTCAGCCTTGAGGCTTCTTTCTTATCTGATTAATAGCTTTCTAACAGACATAAACATCTGGCTAAAGACTAACGGGGGGGGGGGGGGGGCAATTCTCCACCCCCCTTCTGATGTCTATGTCAGAAGATTTCTCTGTCCCTTTTCACTTTAATAAAACTCTGCTAAGCAAAAGCTCCTGAGTGATCAAGCCTGGTCCCTGTTCCCAAAGCTAAATCTTCTTTGGAGGTCATGAAGCCAACACCATTCACTGTAAGCTATCATCTTGGGGCTCGTCTGGGGTCCTCAGGACAAGGTAAGAACATTCAGAGCTCTAGACTCTCTGTTTTCTCAGTATACACATTTTCTGCTTTACTTTGCTAACTCTCAGGTGTGCTTGAGCGAATGAATGACACATCGTGAGTGTGAGCCCTGCTCTGTAGTTTTGTGGTGCCTCGTAATGACTGAAGGCAGCTCCAGAAAGGGGAGCCTTGTCGGGGATTTATAGGGACCTGCCAGTATCAAGAGATACCCAACATCCCTGCAAGGGGAGCGGCCAGAGATGGGCAAAGTGTGTGGACCGAACTTTTCTTTCTTGGTTGTCTTTTCCCTAGTCTCTGACCATTTCATAATTGCATGGGGAATTAGAACTACTAACCTAATCTGTTGGATCATAGACTTTCAAGGGGATTGTGATCCAGGCTGTTACTATGTACTTTTACTTAGACCCCAAGTATGGAAGCCTTAGCTTTGCTAGGAGCCAAAATTTACAAGAGCATGTTTAGGAGTGAGGCGGAGCTCTAGCTCCGGGCATGTCTCTCAGGCTAGAGGTCACTCTCTTGACTGCCTGCTTCAGGGGCCAGTGACCTGAAAGTGAGTCTTTGTCATGGTTGTGCTACCTGTCTACGTGGATAAAAGCACTGCTGGTGACCATGAGGTTTTTGGAGATACAGATCTGGAGTTGCAGGATCTGGTCAGATTGGAAGTACAGTGGGCTTCTTCCTTTGGTACTGTTAGCTCTTAATGGACCAGAAGAGGCTCTCTGGTGGTTTTTGTCTCAACTTAGATATTCTTTTGTGGAATCTGTGGAAATAAACTGGAAGGATTAGTCCTAGTAGCTAGAGGACAAAAATCACTCTTTCCTCACCGGCTGACACTTTCACTATCACATATACTGATATGGCAACGTCTCAACACTTCTACTGTTGTCAGAGCTGTACTCAGGAGTGTGCATGGGCACACATAAGATGGATGCTTCCCCTAGCAGTCCTAGCTTGGGAAACATTTGGGGCAAGCTACTCTGCTCCACCCCAGGTGGCATCAGAGGAAAAGGGCAAATCAGACAAATGTCTTGGTGGTAGGGAATTGAAAATCAACCTGGGATGCCATCAGGTCTACCCCTGGTGCATCTCCACCCCGCCTCCATGGTAGAACTGGGAGGGATGAGTACAGAGCCTGCATCGGTAAGGGACAGACTAAGTTTGACCAGGGAAGGAAAGCTTTGATGGAAAATCTGTCTACATCCCCATCTAGAGCAGGGAGGGACACCTCCAGTGGAAAGAAGCCATGGCTGTAGATGCTGCTTTTTTCTCTCTTAGAGATGGGAGCTAATAGTTCCAGAACCACTTCTTTAAAATGTATTTTAAAAAACTGGGACAAGTTTGATCCCCAGAATTTAAAAAGATATGCCTGATCTTCTTCTGTGATACTGAATGACCACAGTATCCTTTGGAAGGCAGGGAATACTGGCCTGTTGAAAGGTCTCAATTATTACTGTTTTACAACTAGACCAGTTCTGTAGAAAACAAGGGAAATGGGTAGAAGTGACATAAGTGTTGCTCTTTATCCCTCTGCAAGACATGTCAGACTTGTGTCCTAAGGGTACAGATTTGGGTGTGAAACCTTCAGCTCCCTTCTGTTCTCTTACTTTGCCCCTGTATCTGGGGCTCCCAACTGAACAGGCTGAGAGTCAGGGCACCCTTCCAGGAGGGGTTGCCTCAGTCTTGGTAGAAATTCAAACAGTACCAATTGCAGTCGAGACTATCAAGTGGGTCCAAAAAGCACACAAAAGTACACAAAAAGCCTTTTTGGGGCTAGCCTTACTTTATGCACTTACTTGAAGAGATATAACGTATGTCTTATGACAGATGCTGACTCCTGACTCAAGAGCTTGAGTTTTGGGGGAAACTACTGTTTTTGGAGATGAATGGCTTGAATGTGAGACAAGGGGAAAGAGCAAGCACGAAGTAGCTCCCCTCCCCACTGGGAGCCAACAAGTTCCTGTAACCGAGCCACTTTATCAGGTGTATTCTTGAAGGACTTAAGTGAGCGCCACCAAGACTTTAAACTGTGCTCATTTGGCTGACATAGAACCCGGAGAGAAGGAAACTTCTGGTAAATTCCTAGATAGACTACAGGAGGCTGTCTGCAAGTTTACTTGCAGATGTTGATCCTAAAAGTTCAGAGGGAGAAAGGATCTTAAAAGATAGATTTCTCACTCAGTTGGCTCCAGATATTTGCTGTACATTACAAAAACAGGAGTTTGGACCAAATCAGTCTTTAAAAAACTGTTACAGCTGGCTCAGACGGTGTATTATGGCAGAGAATACAAGAAGGAAAAAAGAACCAGACAAAGGACTGAAGCCCCAGGAAAGGCTGTTAAATCTGCTCTGAAACAGCCTGAGAAAAATGCCCCCGAAGGACCCAGGTGAAAAAGGATGGGCTTGCTATTACTGTGGAAAGGAGGGGCGTCTCCAAGCGGGATTGCCCTCAGACATCTAAGGCGCCTCCAGATCCATGTCCAGTCTGCAAAGGACCATACTGGAAAAGAGACTGCCCATTGAGGTGTAAGCCCCAGGGGTCAGGCTCTCAAGACAATCAGGACTGAAGGTATCCAGGGGTCCCCAACCAAGCTCCCATCCTAATAACACCTGAGGAATCCTGGGTATTAATAACTGTGGAGAGCCAATCAGTCAATTTTTTTTTGGACACTGGGGCAAATTTCAGCTCACTAAAGCCCCTGGTCCGCTTTCCTTCCCATTCACTACTTCAATGGGGCTGTCTGGATGAGCCAAATGCTATTATTTCAGTCATACTTTAAGCTGCAACTGGAACTCTATGCTATTTTCTCAAGTTTCTAATTGTGCCAGAATCTCCCTCACCCCTTCTGGGGAGGGATATACTGTGCAAGGTCCAGGCCTCTGTTTTCATAAATATGGGGAACCTGCTCTTTTAATTGAACAAAATGTAAGTTCTAAAGTGTGAGCTGATGAAAAAACTGTGGGTCAAGCACAAAATGCTGTTCCTGTCATTATCAAGCTCAAAGACCCTCACCTATTTTCCCATAAAAGCAATATTCACTAAAGCCTGAGGTTAATGAATGGGCAAAATCTTACTATACTATACTGACTTCTCAAGATGTTAGTGGGATCTTAAACTCTAAAGTTCAGAGTGACAATGGCTCCATCTTTAAAGCTGCTATAACTCAAGGGGTCTTAAAAACTCTAAGAATAGAATATCACTTACACTATTCCTGGAGACCCCAATCTTCAGAAAAAGTTGAAAAGGCTAATGACATTAATAAAAGACACATGTAAGCTAAGTAGGAAACACAAGACGGTCAGTTTAAAGTTTTACCCGTAGCTTTGATGAGGGCTCAAACTGCTCCTAAGAAGAAGGGACTGTCTCTATGACAGACTGTTTTTGTGCGCAGATATTGTCACAGATCCTGAAGCCTTAAAATTAACTATGTGACTCACCTTTTAGCTTCTCAACAGACGTTCCCAGGGGGTTAACTCCTGACCCAGTCTTTGAGTCAAACAAGCCACTGTCTGAGCCAGAAACCGAGGTGGGCCTAAGAATCTAGGTGGGCTTGCTTCTGCTGACTCCAAAAGTCCTGGGTCTGCTGGTTGACCCTCAAAACAGTGCCTTCCTGTCCTGGACTCATTCCTACACTGCATTCACAATCAGTCTAATTGCTGGATCTGCGGAGCACTCCCCTCCTCTTCAATTGAAGACTTCCCATGGCGGGCTTCTCCGCTTCAAGGAAAGGACTTTCCTCAACTCTGTGATGACGTCTAGCAATTGTAAGATGGACTGCTATAACATATTGTACCTTAACTATGGACATAATGTGACTTTTAATTTTGATTACCCTTTAACTTGGTTTAATAACTATTTTGCCTTCCATCTGTAACTGTAAAATGAAATTTGTTTCTAACCGTCTGAAAGCATTTAAGTTACAAATTGTTGCCCAGGCTCCTATGAGTGCCACAACCTCCTCCAACTATTACTCGGGGGTCCTGGATCAGAGACCCTCAATATGAGTATTAGGAGAATATGTTGGCTCAACAATTTAGGGATGATGTCCCTTTCCCTTAGAAACATAACTCTCCTAAAAGAAAAGGAAGGGGGGGTCACTCTTTCTGGCTCCTTCTGATATCTATGTCAGAAGCTTTTTCTATCTCTTTTGTATTTTAATAAAACTTTATTACACAAAAATTCTGAGCAATCAAGCCTCATCACTGTCCCCAGATTGAATTTGTCTCCTCTGGAGGGTAAGAATCTCAGCATCTTTTCATGGCTTAACAACCTTTCAACTGTTTCAATACCTGTAGTGATTGTGATAACAGTATTGAATTGTTTACAACATAGCTGGTTGTAAGTTATCAGTACTATTAAATTATCAAAAATCTAATAAAATTTATTTTATGATTATTCTTTAAATTATGGAGGTCAGGGACATTAACATCATTATGTTGGCATATGGGAAAATTTATTAGTTTCTGTAAACCAGCCTTTTAGAATAAGACCTAAAACCTATATGGGAATGATATGTGATATTTTCTCAAATATTACATTCCCTTGAGAATAAAAATAGAAATAATTTTGCTGTTTGGTAGGCAACTCTAGCATTCAGAAATGAAATGCATTAAGCATGTTCAAGTGAATCAATATCCCTCAGTGTGACTTGAGTATAAATCAAAATTTATGATCCAGATATGGCATACTGTGACCAAATTGAATAAATAAGAGAAAGTGATACTACAGAAATAAACATTTCTATATCAGAATGGCTGGTAATTAATTTTTATCAAATGGTGGAAAAAGCAGTGCCAGAGAAACACTTGCATGAAAAGGATAATTTGCTCTTCCCTAAAAATTGAACAAGGCAGCTAACTCTGTCAAATCACAATAATTGTTATTTGTGGCAGATAATAGTACAAAAATCATAAGTAAATACATTCAAGAAAGTTTACTCAGTGTTATATATTATCTTAAAACAGAAAAGGTTAAAGAAAATCAACTAATAGAATCCACATTATACAAATGTGAGGTGAAGTTATCTTGGCTAGGGTCAGAAAGCTGGTTAGTAACAGAGCTTACATCATCAGCTACATACAAGTCATTACAAAGTTTATATTTCATATCCATGTCTCTCTCTCTTAGTTACAAACTATATCAACTATTGTTGTTGTTTAGTTGTTAAGTTGTGTCTGAGCCTTTTGCAACCCCATGGACTGTAGCCTACCAGGCTTCTCTGTCTATAGGATTTCCCAAGCAAGAATATTGGAGTGGGTTGTCATCCTTCTCCAGGGGATCTTCCTGACACAGGGGTTGAACCTGCATCTCCTGCAGGGGTTCTTTATCAATGAGACACCAGGGAAGGACCATGTCAACTAAATTTGTGGGTTTACCACATTTAACAAATGAAAATCTGTATTACGTCCAGCAAAATGAAATTTCTGATTAAAAAAAAAAAAAAACTTTTTAGTTTAGCTTGTTCCATGAAATATTTTGTGCATATTTATAGTAAAATTATTTATTGTTCATTTAAAATTCAAATTTATGGAGAAGTCCTATACTTTATCTGACAATCTATACATTAGGAATTCCCATTTGGATGAAGCTTATACATCTTTAGGTCAACATACTCAAAACCAAATTTGTGATTTTCACCTTCAAACCCAGCCTCCCTCTATGGCCCTGTTCTTAGTGAATGATCTCACTACCACCCAGTTTCCCAAGCTAGAATCCTGGCATCAATTTTGATTTTCATCTTTCTCATTACCTTCCTCAATGATCACACTCAGTCACTTCTTAAACATCTTCTAAGTATCTTCATCTCTCAATTCTCACTGTTGTTACTTAGTTCAGTCCATTACTTATTTTCTTTGGTTACTTTAGTGCCTGCCTAACTGGGATTCCCTGGTGGCTCAGATGGTAAAGAGTTTGCCTTCAAAGAGGGAGATTCGGGTTTGATCCCCAGGTCCAGAAGATCCCGCAGAGAAGGAAATGAAGCCCACTCCAGTATTCTTACCTGAGAAATCATATGGATGGAGGGGCCTGAAAGACTACAGTCCATAGAATCATACAGTCAGACACGACCGAGTGAGTTCACTCTTCACTTTCAACTGATTTATCTGCCCCTATTTTAGCCTCTTAATCTATTCATGACTTTAGAAAAAGGAATGGGTGAAAAAAAGTCACTCAGTCGCATCTGACTCTCTGTGACCCTATGGACTCTATAGGTCATGGAATTCTCCAGGCTAGAATACTGGAGTGGGTAGCTTTTGCCTTCTTTGGGAGATCTTTCCAACCCAGGAATTGAACCAGGGTCTCCTGCATTGCAGGCAGATTCTTTACCAACTGAGCTATCAGGGAAGCCAGGCACATGTCCCTAGGGGCTCAGACAGTAAAGCATCTGCCTACAAGGTTGTAGCTATCAATATTCACTCATTAATGACAAAGAAGGACCTAAAACATTCCCATTCAGAATCAATCCCAGTCTGGTCCCTGCTAGCTACAGCTAACTCAAGCTGGACAGAAACCCTTTGCCCTCAACAGTGTAGATCAGGAGTTTTCAACCACTGAATAATATTGCCCACTGATTGCTTTGTAAATAAAGCTGCATTAGGGCTTATCCATGCCCATGTGTCTATGGATTTTCTATGTCTGTCTCCATGCTATATCTCCAGTATTTGCAACAGAGATTGATGGTTTGCAAAATCTAAAATACTTACAACCTGGGCCCTGGTAGAAAACATTTGATGGCCTCTACTCTAGATACACAAAATTATTTATAATATTTTTGAACTTTTAAAACTCTATCTCAGTAGTAGGACAAAATTAGCAATCCCTCTGCAAAATGTTGTTTCTTCTAACATAAGCCACTTCAATTCTCCTTAAAAATCCCACTCCTCTTTTATATTTCAACAAAAAACACCTCTGCTTCCAGAAAACCTCCTGGTCTACCAGAGAGTATGAGGTCTCCACCTCTTGGTTCACTGGGACGTTTCCTCTCTACCTCTTTGCTCTGGTTATCTCATTTGATATTTACAGAACTTTATCTTTTAAGACGGTAAAGTTGATCAGTTGTTTCTGACTCTTTGTGATGCCATGGACTACCTGGCTCCTCCGTCCATGGGATTTTTCAGGCAAGAGTACTGGCGTGGGTTGCCATTTCCTTCTCCAGGGTCTCTTCCTGAACCAGGGGTTGAACCGGGTCTCCCACATTGCAGGCAGATGCTTTACCATCTGAGCCAACAGGGAAATGAGTGCTTCATTCCCTAGTCTAGTGTCAGCACTTGGCAGAGATAGCTTGAAATAGGTGTTCATTCAATGAAGTACTGGAAACCTGAATCTTGTCTCCAGAACCTACTCCCTGAGATAATCTCATTTTGTTTCAGTGTCCTCATTTACCCTATATTGACAGCTTTGCTTCTGGTCTATGAATGTGTATCCAAAATATGCTTATTATTGTCACTGTAACTTGAAAATCAGTTTCTGAAATTAAGAATTATGTCTAAAAGGTTAGAATAATTCTGCATAGTTAATACCACCTTCCAAAAAAAAAAGGTATTTCAGGATATACATTAAACACATAAAAATCATTCAAGAGGAGGTGCAAGCCAAGGAAAATATTGAAAGAAATATCTCTCAGTTGCCTGAGAATATTTGCTAGGTATGAAATCAACTTTCTATCTTTGGTTTGTTGTCACTATTGTGTTTGTGTGTGTGTGTGTGTGTTTCCCATCAATTTACTTGGTGTTATATATAATGGGAAGTTGGTTTGTCAATATATACATTTATTAATACTGGAAGTCAAATAGCACCATTGAAAATGTCAAATTGAATCTCTTTTCTAAGGGAAGAGTGTGTGCATGTGTGATAAGATGCTTCAGTCATGTCTGACTCTGTGACCCTACAGAATGTAGCCCACTAGGCTCCTCTGTCTATGGGATTCTCCAGGCAAGAATACTGGAGGGGGTTGCCATGCGTTTCTCCAGGGGATCTTCTCAACCCAGGGATAAAACCCATGTTTCTTATTTCTCTTGCTTTGGCAGGTAGGTTCTTTTATATTAGCACCACCTGGAAAGCCCAAGGCAAGGGTAGGAACACTAATATCTTCATCCCAAAACATGTTATTTAAAATGTATTATCATTCATATATGTGATCACAAAGGCATTTAAATAGAAGAAGAAAATAATAATTTTACTGTTAACAATTGAGAGGAAGAGTAATTGGGGGAAATAGACAAGGGAGTTTGGGACACAAATTGCTCTTACTAAAGCAATATTTCATGCAAAGATGGGCACAATAAAGGACAGAAATGGTATGGACCTAACAGAAGAGGAAGATATTAAGAAGTGGCAAGAATACACAGAAGAACTATAACAAAAAATCTTCATGACCCAGATAACCATGATGCTGTGATCACTCACCTAGAACCAGACATCCTGGATTGAGAAGTCAAGTGGGCCTTAGGAAGCACCACTGCGAACAAAGCTAGTGGAGGTGATGGAATTCCAGGTGAGGTATTTCAAATCCTAAAAGATGGTGCTGTGAAAGTGCTGCACTCAATATGAGAGCAAATTTGGAAAGCTCAGCAATGGCCACGGGACTGGAAAAGGTCAGTTTTCGTTCCAATCCCAAAGAAAGGCAATGCCAAAAATGCTCAAACTACCATACAATCATCTCACATGCTAGCAAAGTAATGCTCAAAATTCTCCAAGTCAGGCTTCAAAAGTATGTGAACCATGAAATTCCAGATGTTCAAGCTGGATTTAAAAAGACAGAAGAACCAGAGATCAGATTACCAACATCCGCTGGATCATGAAAAAAGCAAGTGATTTCCTGAAAAACATCTACTTCTGCCTTATTGACTATGTCAGATCCTTTGACTGTGTGGATCAGAATAAACTGTGGAAAATTCTGAAAGAGATGGGAATACCAGACCACCTAACTGCCTCTTGAGAAATCTGTATGCAGGTCAGGAAACAACAGTTACAGCTGGACATGGAACAACAGACTGGTTCCAAATCGGGAAAGGTGTACGTCAAGGCTGTATATTGTCACCCTGATGATTTAACTTATATGCAGAGCCACTCATGAGAAACGTTGGACTGGATGAAGCACAAGCTGGAATCCAGATTGCCAGGAGAAATATCAAGAACCTCAGATATGCAGATGACACCACCCTTATGGCAGAAAGTGAAGAACTAAAGAACCTCTTGATGAAAGTGAAAGAGGAGAGTGAAAAAGTTGGCTTAAAACTCAACATTCAGAAAACATAGATCATGGCATCTGGTCCCATCACTTCACGGCAAATAGATGGGGAAACAATGGAAACAGTGACAGACTATTTTGGGGGGCTCCAAAATCACTGCAGATCATGACTGTAGCCATGAAATTAAAAGATGCTTGCTCCTTGGAAGAAAAGTTATGACCAAGCTAGACAGCACATTAAAAAACAGAGACATCAGTTTGTCAACAAAGGTCCATCTAGTCAAAGCTATGGTTTTTCCAGTAGTCACATATGAATGTGAGAGTTGGGCTATAAAGAAAGCTGAGCACCAAAGAATTGATGCTTTTGAGCTGTGGTGTTAGAGAAGACTCTTGAGAGTCCCTTGGACAGCAAGGAGAACCAAACAGTCCATCCTAAAGGAAATAATTCCTTAATATTTATTGGAAGGACTGATGCTGAGGCTGAAACTGCAATACTTTGGCCACCTGATGCAAATGGACTCATTTGAAAAGACCCTGCTGCTTGGGAAGATTGAAGGAGGGAAGCAAAGGGGACAACAGAGGGTGAGATGGTTGGATGGTATCAATGGCTCAATGGACATGAGTTTGAGTAAGCTCTGGGAGTTGGTGATAGACAGAGAAGCCTGGCATGCTGAAATCCATGGGGTCGCAAAGAGTTGGACATGGCTGAAAGACTGAACTGAACTGAAGTTAAAGCAATATTTGTAAAGACAATGTAGAATTATGTAATAACTACCTTAAGAGCTAGACACATAAATTGTTAACAGCAGATGAACCTGTACAGTAAGATTAGTAATGGGGAAGTGTAAAGTAGAAAACTGATATTTTTCATCAAAAGAACTTTTATATGATCCGTGGGTGTTTTTTAATGTCATGTACTTTTTGATATTTAAGTGATTTTAAAATATATTTTCTCTCTAGATCTTATCTCTGTAACAGCGTTTGTGAGTATTTTAATCCTTTATTCATGGACTCACATTTCAGTTATCCTTATTTAACTCTAAGTCCCAGAATACTCCCTGAACAATTGGGCATTATATTTCCTGTTTTATTTACATTCAGCTCAATATTTGCCACATAGCAAGTGTCTAACTCTGAAACATTTTCATGCAGTCTTCCAGAGGTCTTCGGTATGATTGAGCCCCAGTTGACCTCATAACTGTTCATTAGTATACACTGTATTGAGAACCTTGTATTTCCTGCTTCAGTTTTCCATTTCCTACTGGTTTAGCCTGTGGCCCCATTGAAAACAGACTGTTGCACTCAGAGCCTTTTATCAAGATTTGCTTCAAGGGAAACACAAGCTATGATAATTGGAGCAAAGAATAGAATTATTTTCAGCAGAAACCAAGACCCAGGGTTACATTGCTAAATGGCCAAATGGCAACACGACACCATAGTGGGTGGTAAGTCAGGTTAATAGAACTGTCAACCATGGTGGATGGTGATGGAATATATATAAGTGTGAGAATATATACTGGGTTATGGAACAATGGGAAATTTAAGAACTCTTCCTGTTAACAGTTGCCCTAGAGCTCTGAAAGAGAAAATGCTAGTCTCAGTTTAGGCAACTATTAAACCAGAGAACACTGGAAAAGCAAGTAAGCCTTAATGGAATTATTTTTAAAAGACTGTTAACTTCACCTAGAGGATAGATTTGCTAAGTATCAGGCCTGGGACTTGGCTATAAGGATTTCAGAGTTAGGTTGAAAGCTGAATTCACAGACCCAGCAAGTCTTCTGTAATAAAGTTAGGTCCACGATAATAGAAGAATAGAACACTGAAATCTGGGATGGGAATATTGGACAGGTGTGTTTGAATCCCAAGATTTTCTTAAACCTTCTAGGCTTAAGAATAGTCTTTTACTTAAAAAAAAAAAAAAAAGAAAAGAATGATCTCTCATTGTATAAAGACCATGCCAGGACTTTACCCAAGATAAATGCTAGCCAACAGGATAATTAACCTTCTCAAGATCTGCTCCTCCCTTCATTGTTCTCAGTCAATATTTAACATTAACATGGTCAGAATGAAAAAGCATAAGAGGAACACAATCAGAGACCAGTAGACCATGCCTCGAGATAGATATGGAGGGTGCAGCACAATGAA
This sequence comes from Dama dama, assembly GCF_033118175.1. Classification (NCBI taxonomy): domain Eukaryota; kingdom Metazoa; phylum Chordata; class Mammalia; order Artiodactyla; family Cervidae; genus Dama; species Dama dama. Next base: position 9,628,269 of record NC_083686.1, on the reverse strand, counting down.
TGTTTGATGGAAGAGAGTTTATTTGTATGAGGGCACTCTTCATTGACTTAGGATTTACTACTCCTGCAAGGATACCTAGTATACTTTTGAAATTGGCCCTTGAGCCAGAGGAACAATGATGATCTACAAAGAAATGAAGAAGAGATAACAGAATAGCTTTAGCAGATAGGAATGGAAGGTTTTCAGAATAGTTGAGGCTCATAATTATTAGAGCAAAGTGGATACAAATTATTAGAGGTAATAAGGGAGGAATATTAGAAAGGCAACACGGATCTAGGTGATGGCATTTCAAAGAACATTCAATGAGAATAAAATTTTATTTAGCTAATTCAACAACAGAAAAAAAAAAAAAAAGATTAAGAACAGGTATAAGGAAAGCTGATGTCACTTATTCCAATGGAAAATCACTCTTCCTTACCCAGTTTCCAAACATAAACCAGTTGTTGAACTCTAGAATCTACTGAGTGAAAGATCATATCTATTCAAAACACAGTAGGTATTTCTTCACAAAACAGCAGCCTATAAAAGTAAGTTTTTTATTTTTTAATTAGAGGATAATAGCTTTACAATATTGTGTCGGTTTCTGCCACATATCAACACGAATCAGCCATAGGTATATGCATAGCCCCTCACTCTTTAACCTCCCTCCTACCTCCCACCCCATCCCACCCCTCTAGATTGTCACAGAACACGGTTTGAGCTCCCTGCATCACACAGCAAATTTCTACTGGCTACCTAATTTTACATATTGTAATTCATATGTTACAATGCTGCTCTCTCAATTCATCCCACCCTCTCCTTCCCCTACTGTGTCCACAAGTCTGTTTCCTATATCTGCCTCTCATCACTGCACTGCAGAGAGGTTCATCAGTACCAACTTTCTAGATTCCATATACGTGAGACTCATATACATGATTCCATATGCAATATTTGTCTTTCTCTTTCTGACTTACTTCACTCTGTGTAGTAGGCTCTAGGTTCATCCACTGCATTAGAGTGACTCAAATATGTTCCTTTTTATGGCTGAGTAATATCCCATTGTGCACATGTACCACAACTTTATTCATTGATTTGTCAATGGACATGTAGATTGCTTGCATGTCTTGACTGCTGGAAATAGTTCTGTGATGAACACTGAGGTACGTGTGTCTCTTTCAATTATGGTTGTCTCAGGGTATGTTTCTAGTTGTGGGATTGCTGGGTCATATGGTAGTTTTATTCCTGATTTTTTAAGGAATCTCCATACATAGTGACTGTATCAATTTGCATTCCCACCAGGAGTGCAAGAGTTTTCCCTTTTCTCCACATCCTCCCCAGCATTTATTTATTTATTTATTTATTTTTTTATGATGGCAACTCTGACTGGTGTTAGATGATACCTCACTGTAGTTTTGATTTGTATTTATCTAGTAATGAGATATGTTGAGCATCTTTTCACGAGTTTATTAGCCATCTGTATGTCTTCTTTGGAGAAATGTCTGTTTCAGCAATCTGCTCACTTTTTGATTGTTATTTGTTTTTCGGGTATTGAGCTGAATGAGCTATTTGTATATTTTGGAGATTAATATTTTGTCAGTTTTTTCATATGCTATTATTTTCTTCCATTCTGAGGGTTGTCTTTTCACTAGGAATGAACCTACCTAAAGATACAAAAGACCTGTATGTAGAAAACTTTAAGACATTGATGGAAGAAATCAAAGATTACACAAACATATTGAGAGATATGTTATGTTCCTGGATTGGAAAATCAATGTTGTGAAAATGACTACACCATTCAAAGTAATAGATAGATTCAATGCAATTGCTATCAAACTACCAATCAAACTATCAAACTACCAAAACTAGAACAAAAAATTTCATAATTTGTATGGAAACACAAAAGACCCTGAATAGCCAAAGCAATCTTGAGAAGGAAAAATGGAGCTGGAGGAATTAACATGTCTGACTTTAGACTATACCACAAAGCTACAGCCATCAAGACAGTATGGTATTGGCACAAAAACAGAAATGTACTGTTCTAATGGAACAAGATAGAGAGCCCAGAGATAAACCCACATGCCTATGGATACTTTATCTTTGACAAAGGAGGCAAGAATATACAACAGAGAAGATAGTCTCTTCAAGAAGCAGTGCTGGGAAAACTGGACAGCTCTGTGTAAAAGAATGAAATTAGAACACTTCCTAACACCATGCATAAAAATAAACTAAAAATGGATTAATGACCTAAATGTAAGACCAGAAACTATAAAACTCTTAGAGGAAAACATAGGCAGAACACTCTTTGACATAAATCGTAGCAAGATCTTCTATGACCCACCTTCCACAGTAATGGAAATAAAAGCAGAAATAAACAAAAAAGTGAAAGTGAAGTCACTAAGTTGTGTCCAACTCTTTGAGGCCCCATGGACTGTAGCCTACCAGGCTCCTCCGTCCATGGGATTTTCCAGGCAAGAGTCCTGGAGTGGGTTGCCCTTTCCTTCTCCAGGGGATCTTCCCTACCCAGAATCAAACCTGGGTCTCTCCCTCATTGTAGGCAGAGGTTTTACTGTTGGAGGTACTGGGGAAATAAGTGGGACCTAATTAAAAGCTATTGCACAGCAAAAGAAACTAAAAGTAAGTTTTTTATTGAAGAAAAACTATCTGGATTTGATAAAGCCATTGGATGTGGGATCTGAATTACCACTGGTAAAATAGGAATGAGGACAACCTCCTTAATCCTTTTAGAGTGTGGATATGCAGACTCTTGACCCAAATATGTGCCATCTCAGTTTCTGAAGTGATTGGGTCATTTCCCCAGCCTCACAGAGCACAATCCACATGGATATATTTAGCAGCTGGCAGAACCATCATTGTGTTCCCTCATCTGTGGATGAGGAGCTATTATGCTATAAAAGTCCAAGTAGAAGCTTGTAAAACTGTCTGCATCCCTCATTTACAGAAAGTCAAAAGTGCTAGTACATCCTAGATGAAGTTGCACAGATAATGCCATCTTCAAAAACTTAAATGATGCAGCAGTGGTGGGCTTCACTACATCCTGCTTAATTCACTGATACAGGATGTATTAATTAAAAACAAAAAAAACAGTGGATTTTGACATATGATGGCAAACTTTCATAAATATAACAAAGCGGTAGTGATAGTTTCTGTGCTGGAGCTATACCTTTTCTAAAATAAATCACCATTCCATATTTGACCTTAGAATATAGTTATTGATCTGGGAAAACTATATGTTTCATACCTATCAGGAAGGCAAATCAGATGTTGTTAGCATTCACTTGGAAAGACAGCAGTATATCTTTACAGCCTTGCTTCAGGGTTATGTTAAATCTCTTGCTCTGTAGGTCGATGGGACCTTGATCATCTAGACACATTGCCTTGAATGAAACTATTCTCTATAAAGGAAACTATAAGCAAGGTGAAAAGACAGCCCTCAGATTGGGTGAAAATAATAGCAAACGAAGCAACAGACAAAGGATTAATCTCAAAAATATACAAGCAACTCCTGAAGCTCAATTCCAGAAAAATAAATGATCCAATCAAAAAATGGACCAAAGAACTAAACAGACATTTCTCCAAAGAAGACATACAGATGGCTAACAAACACATGAAAAGATGCTCAACATCACTCATCTTCAGAGAAATGCAAATCAAACCACAATGAAGTACCATTACACGCCAGTCAGGATGGCTGCTATCCAAAAGTCTACAAGCAATAAATGCTGGAGAGGGTGTGGAGACAAGGGAGCCCTCTTACACTGTTGGTGGGAATGCAAACTAGTACAGCCACTATGGAGAACAGTGTAGAGATTTCTTAAAAAACTGGAAATAGAACTGCCATATGACCCAGCAATCCCACTTCTGGGCATACACACTGAGGAAACCAGATCTGAAAGAGACACGTGCACCCCGATATTCATTGCAGCACTGTTTATAATAGCCAGGACATGGAAGCAACCCAGATGCCCATCAGCAGACAAATGGATAAGGAAGCTGTGGTACATATACACCATGGAATATTACTCAGTCATTAAAAAGAATTCATTTGAATCAGTTCTAATGAGATGGATGAAACTGGAGCCCATTATACAGAGTGAAGTAAGCCAGAAAGATAAAGAACATTACAGCATACTAACACATATATATGGATTTTAGAAAGATGGTAATAATAACCCTATATGCAAAACAGAAAAAGAGACAGAGATGTACAGAACAGACTTTTGGACTCTGTGGGAGAAGGCGAGGGTGGGATGTTTCGAGAGAACAGCATCGAAACACGTATATTATCTATGGTGAAACAGATCACCAGCCCAGGTTGGATGCATGAGACAAGTGCTCGGGCCTGGTGCACTGGGAAGACCCAGAGGGATTGGGTAGAGAGGGAGGTGGGAGGGAGGATGTAACTCCATGGCTGATTCATGTCAATGTATGACAAAACCCACTACAATATTGTAAAGTAATTAGCTTCCAACTAGTAAAAATAAATGAAAAAAAAAAAAAAAGAGTTCAGCAAACTTTTGTTGTGGAAAGTCAAATATGAAATATTTGAGGCTTTGCAGACCATACTTCCTTGGTGGCTCAGATAGTATAGAATCCACCTGTAATGTGGGAGACCTGGGTTTGATCCCTTGGTTGGGAAGATTCCCTGGAGGAGGGTATGGCAACCCACTCCAGTATTCTTGTCTGGAGAATCCCATGGACAGAAGAGCAGTCCATTGGGTTGCAAAGAGTCAGACATGACTGAGTGACTAAGCATACATGCAGACCATGCAATCTTTGTCACAACTTCTAAAATCTGCCATTGAGCAGTCATAGACATTACGTAAATAAATAAGAATGATGGTATCCTGATAAAACTTTATAAATAAAAGCAGATGACAGGCTGCATTTGGCTTGGAGGTTGTAGTTTTTATACCTTTGTACTATACCGGCCGCATCAATGGCAACCCACTCCAGTATTCTTGCCTGGAGAATCCCATGGACGGAGGAGCCTGGTGGGCTACAGTCCACAGGGTCGCAAAGAGTCGGATACGACTGAGTGACTTCATTTTTCACTTTTCACTACACCGACAGCATCATATTAAATTGACCTGGAGATTGTGAAATGTCAGGCACTCTGGAAATACTGGAAAGGTACTTTGTGTCAAAGGAATGTTAAACCCTAAAAAGTTTTGGTTAACTGATATATCTGTGAAGTTTTTAGAGGTTTGAGAACTTGGGTAAAACTGAGGCATTTCTTGTAAACTAAATTTCAGGGTATTTGACCTGTACTTTCTACCACTAAGAAGTGGGACAGTGCTTGGATGGTCATTTTGAGCTTTAAAGATATTAATACCATGCACAATTTCAGTAATATAACTTAGAATCAGTTCTTAGATGAATCATTAAGATGTAAGTTTTGAGTGTGATTCAAACAATAGAGCCTTCTCCAGTAAGTTCAGGAAGTGGTTTAATTTGGATGCATTCAAGAAATGTATTATCCGTGGTAATCCGCAATATTGACACTCTGTCAAACTTCTGAAGACAGGCAGTGTTCTTTGTACTGGAGAACTATTCGCTTTTGCATAGGAAATACTGACAAGCCACTGTACCTTAGTAGAAAGTCTGTAATAGACCGTGAGACATCTAGTGAGTATGCAGTGGGTATGCTCGTATGTGAGTTCACATAAAATATCCTTTATTCTCTACAGTGAGTCCCTTACGAGCTAATTATTTTCAGGAGAGTATAGCATTAATCCATCATATTATGGAAGTGGTACTGTGAGAACTGGGCTTGAGTATGGCAGGAGGGTACAAATAATTTGTACAAATGGGTGTACTGTATCTTTATGTCACTGATTCTCCTGACCAATCCTCTCCTCGGCTCATATGTGTGACCCTATTGAGGGTTCCCTGGGACCAGCTGCCTAGAGGAATATCCTGAAAATGGTTCATTAATGGGTCTAATCCATATGTTGGTATGAACAGAAAATATAAAGTTTTTGAAATATAATCCCAACCATGTATATATATGAAATACAGTGGTGATGGTTATTCCTCCCCAGTGGGCAGATCCTTGGCAGTACATATGTTCTTCAACTTGCTGGGGAAGTGGTTACAGATAAGAATACACACAGAGATACTTGAGCAGTGGCAAATGACTTAGCCTGGAAAAGACTGGAAGTTGAGGATAACAAGAAAATTGTCAGGAAGATACTAGGGGATAGACCTGTGACCCTGAAAGGTGTAGATCTTTTATCTCAAGCGATGCCCACTAGAAAGAGTGTTCATCTCAGCAGAAATGCTAACCAACCAGATAAACAGGATGAGCTCATCCAGTAAGGGTGCAGCCACCTGCCCTTATTGCCAATCCCAGAGAGCAATCTACCCAGAGAGTGAGCATCCATGATGGTAGGAATGGTGGTCATTCATAGCCATGGGGTTGCAGAGTTGGACATAACTGAGTGACTAATACACATGGCTGCAACATTACAGGCTTCCTTGATCAAGGCTATAATGATTATCCTGCTGATGTCAAATCTATCATTAGT